>NW_007248360.1:1156127-1186753 GCF_000164805.1 Carlito syrichta
CCCAGGCGGGTCTCAAACCCGCAGGCTCAGGCAATCCACTCACCTCAGCCTCCCAAAGGTGCGGGATTATAGACTGAGCCACCGAGCCCGGCTAAAAGTCTTAGTGAATCCTCTGCTAAGAGACTTAGGCTGAAATGAAGGTTGCAGCAAGAACTGCAATCTTGTCTGAAACTCAGAGTCCTATTCCAAGCTCACCAGATGTTGGCCACATCCATATTCTTGTGACTGTATGACTTAGGTCTCTGTTTTCTTGCTACCTGTTGGCTGTAGCTCATTCTCAGTTTCTGTGTGCTGCTCTTGGATCTGTGCTACACAGCCTTCTCCTCTCATAGAATGGCTTCTGCTAGGTCATAGGAAAGCATCTGCTGCTGCTTCTTGTCACTTATGTGGGCTCACCTGCTTAAGACAGGCCCACCCATGGTAATCCCCCTTTTGATGGACTCAAAGTCAATCTATAAAATTCTTAATTCAGTCTTCAAAGTCCCTTTTGTAATATAATGTAAATTATATATGACTCCCATTATATATTCTGGAATTAATATCCCATGATAGCCCCATGTTTTTGCCTTCACTCAAAGGAAAGGAATTATATACAGAGTGTACATCAGGGAATATTGGGGACCATGCTAGAGTGCTGTCTTCCATTATAAATACACATAACCATAGCATACACACACACACACACACACACACACACAAATTAAATATAACTTATATGTATAAATTACAGGATTATAGATAAAATCTCTTTGAAATAAAGTAGCATTGCTTCACTTAACACCTTTACTATTTTTATATAACCTTGAAAAAAACCATACCATTGTTTACATATATTTTCATTAAGTTGATTACTTTTTAAAATTAAAAATGTGCTAAGGAGAAAACTTTAATGTTATTAATATAATTCACAGCCATCATCATTCATTAGGAAATAGAGGGTAACACAGAATATAAATTCAAGAGAATTAAAACATTATTAAATTAGATCTATAAACCATTGCCTGAACTTGAAGTCCATGCCTGATGCTTGCTCTTCTTTGTCAAAAAGGGAGTGTAGTGAGTATCTGAAGAGGGATTAAGATGTCTTAATTCCAGATGTCTTGATTAATACAGACATCTCTGTAATAATCAATTGCTGAGATGACTGTTTAGAGTCACTTTCTCACCATATGAGTCAACGCTCCTGTTTTTTTTTTTAAAAAACAACAGAACAATTTATTCTCTCATAGTTAAGGAGCATTCTCCATTCCTAGGTCTACTCCCCAAAAGTCATCACTCTTATTAGTTTCCTAATTGTCCCTCTAGGAATTCTCTCAATAGATCAAGTATATATATACACACATATATCCTTAAGTTCTTCAACTTGTACCCCAATTGCTCTCCAGTTTGCTTTATTCACTTTAATTGCATACTGCTCTTGCTTTACATAGATCTACCTCATAGTTTTAACAACTCTGTAGTGTTCTGTACTAAGCTGTACCACACTTTATGTAAACTTCTCCAGTTGTCATGCTTTGGGATTTGTATCATTTTGCTCTTACAGAAAACAAGGAGGTGAATATCCTCATGTACTTAAATGAAGTATGTCTGTAGGATAAATTCCCAGCAGCTAAATAGCTACATCACAATTGTGTCCATTTAACATCTCTATAGACAGATGTTTTGCCACTTTATCCTGCCATCAGTCATTTGTAAGAGTGACTCTCCACCCACAATTTTGCTGATTTAGGGTGTTATCATGATTTTCAGAGTATTTTGATGTGCAGGAGTTTGTAATTTTCATGGATTCATGTCTGTCACTCTCTTTTATTTATTCATTTATTTTAAATTTTATTTTATTTTAAAGATGTAGAATACAATGCAGGGTTATACAAGTGACCATTGTACAGGTAAAGTTTAGGCCTACCTCTGGTCCTCACTTTGCCTGGTTTGAGGTCAAATAACCTTATTAATGTTATGTGCCTCCCCCAAGGCAGTTTATGGCTACTGCCAATCCCTTTCTTTTAGTGTTATGGTAAATGTTCAGGGGCCGCTTATGAGTTCTCACCTATATGGTACTCAGTTCTTTTTTCTGTGATAAATCACTGAGTACTATGGGGATCAACGTTCTTGATGCTGGGTGATTTCCACCTAAGGTGAGTCCCACACTTGACTATTTACTGGGTTTCTTAAAGGTCATTATTAATGATAACACCCTTTGCCCCATGTGGGATAACACGTAAGCCTTGTGTGTTACCTTGCATTGTTAGGCCTTTGTTGTCTCATATGAAATATTCATGCTAGTATGGCAAATATTCTTACAACACCAGAAATAATCTCTGAAATTTTTTCTAGTTCCAGGATCTGTGATTACATTCAATTAGTTATGTTAGATAATTTGCATGGGATTATTTATTAGACTGGCCGACTAGCTACCTAGCAAGGAGTGACTTTTACTGAAGGCTCAGCATGTAGGAAGATGTGAAGTGGAACTGTAAGACCATGCCCATCTGAAACATGAACTGTCTTTCAAGGAAGACAAGCCTGGGTAGGGTCACGTGGGTTCTGCAGGCTGTCGGAGGCAGCGCAGGATGATGATGAACTTCTGGTGATGGCAGCGAATTGGCCATGGACTAGAAAGAGATGATCATCAAAAGGCTTAGGACGTATCAAGGGCGAATTATTTACCTCACCGTTGCATAAGGCAGATCCTGACATTCCACAGCACACTAAAACCCTCGCATCTGCCCCTTTAGATCTACCACCACTACTCTCTGCTCCCTCTGATCAGTGTGGCTCTCTTCTGACTTCTAGCTGGGTTGGTCAACAGAAGGCATGAGGAAGACATGGGAGGACTGGAGAAGAATGGGCCTTTATTTCTGGGCTCCCTTCCTGCCTCAAAGTCATGGATTGGCTGATCCTGCCATGGAAGACCACAGCCCTTATTGGACAACCCTCTCCTATAGCTATCCTTCAGCATTCCAGTAATTGCTCCCAACTCTTCCACTTTCTGGCTCAGGACTCAAAAATAGACTCTCTCTCTTATTATTTCATGGTTATTTCCTAAACCCTTTCAACCTACTGTGAAGAGTCCCTTCCTTACTCACTCCTCAGTTTGCGTGTGACATTATTTCCCTGCCAGGATCCACTATATGCACCACCAGTAGATTTAAATAACACATGCTTTGGAACTTTCCAAGCCTATAAGTAAAGGAGATACTGTCCTGGGAAGGCTCCCTTTTCCACCCTGAATTGTGAAATGAGATATACACCACACTCTTCCTAGGAGCCAACACAGCCAATAACTTGGTCTGAGTTCTTCCTTTATCCCACAGACATGAGCTGTCTGTGAAAAGGTACTTAGAAATAATAACTTAGTGTTTTTTTTTTAATTAGGAAACTTCTAAAAACGTGAGTAATAGATTTACTCTGCTAATGTAAAGTCTAATTTCTATTTTTAATCTCAAAATGACAGAAATGCTTTTGAACTTGGGAATAGAGTGTGATGACTCCTTCCCCTTAGTATTATACAGACTTGACTTGAAATGAGACACGTAGGTCCATTGAAACTTCTCAATTTTGTCTATGAAAAGGATCAAAGCCATGGGTATAAGCTTGAGACAGGACGCTGAGTGTCTCATAAAGGAGAGAAACGAGGCTGGAGGCCAATTATCCCTGAATTCAATGGTTTCGATTTCAAACAGGATAGGGATTGAACTTTTTTTTTTTTTTAAAAAAGCTGAACAATTATTATATTCCAACAAAAGATTAGGTAGAATGAACCTGAATTTGAAGACAAAAAGACATGAGCATATCTTTAAAAGGAATAATACTGAGCTTGTCCTGCATTATTCTGGTGAATACTTTACGATGAAGGAAGAGCTCACTCTGTTTTTTGTTGACTCAACTTTCTTCAGCTAGATTAGGCTTAGAGACTGTCAACAGCAACTTTTCAAACAGAAAATCCAATGACAGTTGTTCTCGATGTATGTAACTGGGTGAAATCGTGTGAACAGATGATCATAAGCTCCTTTGTATATAAATATGAAGCAGTTTAGGCTTGTAAGTACAGCTTCTCTTTGAAGGATTTGTCTTCCTAATAAGAACAATAACCATTTTTCACTTATTGAGTATAAAAGTTGAATAAATATGGGTAAGAATCACTGCTGTGGGAAATGTTTGCAAGTGATTCATAGACAACTCAATAAATAACATATTGTGCAACGGTTTCCCGCTTCTGATAATCTCTCAGGCCTTTAGATTATATTCATGAGTCAATTTCAGTTTGTTGATAACATATTTCGTTGATTCTTGATTGCATATAATATTGCATGTCAACATCATTGGGATTGGGATGGATCTTACGATTTGATGTATTCCAGAATGTTGCCAGTCGTATGTCAGTAAGATGTAATTAGATTGTCATTGCATACCTGATCTTCAATTTGGTAACTCTTCATATCGTTGTCACTTCTATGTCTAAAAAGATGTAAAAGAGTTCTTTCAGTAAGTACTAAATATAGATTCTATGCAAAAAAGAGCAGTATATTATAGTTTAATTGGCAGCCGTTTCTTTTTCTTTGTGTAACATGTAATAATGGGTCTTACCTTCAATGGCATTGTAGAGTCTATTAAAAGCACACTCTAAGACCTGGTGACTGGCAGAATGGTCTTCCCAAGTGGAGGAGCATGCTAGACTAAAGAAATGTACCAGCAAACAGAGTAGAGCCACAGAGACTTGTTTTCAGAACAGTGAAAGCAACTGTGTCAAACCAGAAGTTAGAGGACAGTTTAAGCTTGGCTAAGATGTTTAACTTCTTTAAGCCTCTGTGACACTTTTTCTAAATAAAATTGCAATAGGATCTGCCTCGGTAAGCTTTGGTAAAAATTAGATGAGACTATGTTATAAATATGTCTTTTTAAACAATTATGCCTAGAAACATTTGTTACAGTGTTATCATTCATAAGAGTATAGTGCACATCCTAAAGAAAGTGAATGAATAAATTATTGTGTACCCATATAATGGATGCTCATGCAGTGCTTAAATACATTTTAAAATAAATTTTTGAGAACATTTAATAATATAAGAAGATTTGCAAGATGAAATATTAAGCATTAAAAGGGAGATAAAAAAGCAAACATAAAACATAAAATTAGTACTTTTGAAGTGTTTTGTAAGTTATGTGAATAAGATATTGCTACTAAAATACAAACAATAATAAGTGCATTTCCCATTACAATCTAGAAAGCAGATTTACCTACATTTTCCCATTTCATTTTCTCACTGAAATGCTGTAAAGTGCCGGATGGAAATGACATCAAACTTAGAGAGTTGATGAATGTTCACAAGAGCTGTAACTCTTCCTCTGTGGTGATGTTTGAGTTAATGTCCAGGGCTGTGGTGAGGAGGGTAGGAGAAAAGGAAGCAGAAACATCATACACTCACTGAAAGCAGGTCTGACACTATTCAACTTATGAATCTAGAAATTCTGTCCACCAGTTCAAAATCCTGCTTTGTTCTTTAACTCTTCCTTTTGCTTTATCTTTCACACGCATCTACTAGGCTCTTTTACTGGCGTCTCTTGCGTCTATACACTCTTTCCCATTGGTACTGTCTTAGGACAAGATCTTCATCAACTCACACATGGGAATTGACAAGTCACCTTGCCTCCTTCAGACTACTGAAGATTTTTATGATCTCTGGGTTCAATTCTTGTCAATTTATTTGCTTCTCCTGTGTGATGTCTCCCTCTCGTAGTAGTTTTTAAATCACTATTACTCTGACTGGCATTTTGAAGTCCCCAAAACACTATTGGTTCATTGCCTTGATTCACTCCATTCCCATAGCAAACCTTCCCCCTTTGCAATTCCAGTGGTTCCCCTGTGCATTTCCCTCCTGTGGCCTCTCTCTTAGAATGCCTTCGCCTCTGTCACTCACATATTTGTATCACATTCACTTTCTAACCAAGCATCAAAATCTCCAACCTCCCCCAGGGCTTATAATACTGAGCACACAATTCAGCTCTCCCCTAGCTACCGTCATATAATGGTATAATCTTATTTTGCTAGTTTGGTTTCATCAGAGACAAGTCATTTCCCCCCTCTGGGCTCAAGGTCTCTTATTTGCATAAATGGATAGTAACACTTCATGTTTCAGCTCTCACACAGTGGTGTGCTGAGAATATCAAATGCTAACATGTGAGAGAAAGTCCTTTGCAAAGTTCAAGTGCCAGATATCACATTGCTCAGCGTAGGTCCACAGAAGCACAACAACCTGCAAACCAGTTGTAAGAGACATTGCCAGGCCCAGAGCAGATCCCCTTTGATCACCCTTTATGGCTCTATGTGCCCATCCCTAGCTTCTGTGCTCTTTGAGTTTTACACCTTGGTCTTTTTTAGAGTCTTGACCTCACAGGGTGCAAGAAATGCCTGGAAGTTTATGTTCCTCAATGCAGCCCTTATCTGGAACTGATAAATAAAAGAATATTAAGGCTCAGCTCTTTTTCCCGAAGAGGGATAAATTCTGAGATGTGATCTGTGCCCCAGAGCTCCTCATAAGATCTGACTGAGGCTGGGATGTCACCAGGCATCACATTCTTGCTAGTATATCCTCTTCCCTGCCTGCTTCTCCCACTCATTTATCAGTTTCTCTTTGGAGAACTTTCTTAATAAATATCCTATACATAATCCAGCAGTCCTTCTCCTGTAAATATACCCAGAGGAACATAAACCATTCTACCAAAAAAAAAAAAAAAAAAAAAACCAAAAAACAAAAACCACCTGCATGTGCATGTTTATCACCACACTAGTCACAATAGCAAAAACATGGAACCAACCCAGATGCCAATCAAACATGGACTGGATGAAGAAAATGTGGCATATATACATGATGTAGTACTATGCAGCCATAAAGGAGAACAAAATAATGGCGTTCACAGCAGCTTTGATGTAGTTGGAGACCGTTATACTAGGTGAACTATCACTAAAACAAAGAACTGAATACTGCATGTTCTCACTCATAAGAGGGCCTTGAACACTAGTTACATTAGCACAAGAGTGGGATTGACAGATGCTGGGCACTGCTAGGGAGGGCAGGGAGGGGAGGAGGGAGGGTGGAAGGGAGAGAAAGAAGGAAGAGGGAGGGGCACATGGCAAGAAAGAAGGAAGAGGGAGGGGCACATGGCAACACACTGTGTACTTGGTCCATTGCCATGGGGAGAGAGGGCCAGCTAGAAGCCCAAACTTCACCTGCATGCAACCTACCTGGGTAGTATATCCTCACTTGTACCTCACAACTCTAAAAAAATCAGGAAACAAAACAAAACAAAAAAACCCTCATGCGTATGCCCTCTTCTCAAGTTTTCCTTGGTAAAATCAACCTGAGATCTCTGTCTTATGAGTTTGTTCAGAAATGTGGCTGCCACAAAACAAGACATTCATGGATTCCTTCCTCAGGCATATATCTATATTCACATGCTCTTAAGTACCTACTTATAGGGAGCATTGTCCCAGGCATTGCACTACAAATGAAACTGTCAGTCCCTCTGTTGGTAATGGCACTCAACTAGAAACTGACAGCCGGGGTTTGAATTGAATAACTTGTTCCTAAATCCAGTGTTCTTTCCTCTGATTTCTGTCCGTGGATGCAAAATGCTCTTGCATAGGTTCCAGATGTGTTTTGAAGGTGTTGGTCATTTGTTGAACTCAAGGATCTTCTAGGGTCATATCAAAGTAAAATAGTATTAGTTTTTATATCCTATAAGCAAAGCTGCATTTTAAAAATCTCGTATTGTAGCACTATTCACAGTAGCAAAAACATGCAACCAACTAAGTTGCCCATCAAAGCTGGACCAGATAAAAAATATTGATACATATACATGATGGAATATTATGCAGTCATAAAGATGGACAAACATACCGACTATGTTGCAACTTAGGTGGATTTAGGGTCTATAATACTGAGTGATCTATCACAGAAAGAAAGAACTAGATCCCATTTGTTCTCACTCATAAGTGAACCCTGAACATTTGCCATAATACTATAAGAAAGGGATTGGCAGTAGCAGGGCACTGCCAGGGGAGGAAGGGGGGGCACATGACATTAATAAGTGTACCTGATGTCAAACCAGGTGAAATGAGATCAAAAGGGAAACCTAAACTTTAGTTGTATGATGACAACTTGTATACCTTATCCTGAATTGTACCCCACATCTTAAAAAAAAATCTCATATACATTTAGTTTGCTTTTCAGCCCTGTTCCAGTTTCCTGGGAGAAACGCGGTGAGTCTGGTTAGTCCATATTGCATGTGATTCCTAAATTGATTTTGAAGTTAGACAAAGGTTTTAGAAGAACCAAACTTGACTTCACAGCAACTATCCCATCTGCCAATGGTTGAAGTCTTAGACGATGGCATAAACCCATCCATGGGCTTTTTGATAAAACCTTTGCATCAAGATTAGTATCTTAAGAAGGAGCAAAATGTGTAAGCCATGTCCTTCAAAATTTGAACCACTGAACCCAAAGCCAGATATGAAATTTGCTGATATTTTGAGTCCAAGAGGAGGGTGAAACACCAGATAGAATACTAAGGATTTTCCCATGGTGTTACTGCCTCACTGAGATAGCTTCTTCAAGAGGGCAGGCAGATGGATTGCCACTTGTGGGGGATTCCAAGTGCCTTGCCAGTGGAATCCAAGTTTTTAGTTTCTTGATGCCACAGTTGGAGCAGTAGTTTAATGTCTGGGAAGTATAGGAAGAGCATAAGGAAACACGAAGACCTTCACATTGATCTTTAAACACTCATGCTTAGTGTAATTTATAATTGCACTGACCAATTTAGCACTCCTCTGGGATGGATCACTTAATTAGAAAGAATTTAAAAAGCTGTTGTTTGATGTATGTGTCTTAATTATTTCCAAGTGGCAGAATTGATCCCCCTGTTATGAATTTACCTCCATTTGTGAGACCAATGGAGCACCATTAAAGGGAATGGGAGGTCAGAGGTCACTCTTTCTTTACATTTAATGTCCTCAAGCTGGTAGGTTATTTATGAGGGTTATTATGCTTCGGGTAGTGTTCTCAGTTTTTCAGAAGAGTTATATCGCTATGTAGCAATGAGATACCACTCATCTTGACTTTATTCACTTGTGTTCCAGATATCAGTTGGAAAGAAGTAGACTGGGAATCTGATTAATTGTCATGGATTTGGGCAGCATCAATATGACTTCCATAATTGCAAATACAGGGATTTGGCCACTGTGGGCTCTATAGCTTGTTCTTACCCAGTGTTGTAGATAGTGCCTTGTATCCTGAAGAGAAAGATAGTGCTTTTTAACCAAGAGGTTCACATACTGGATTCTGAGATGTTTTTTCTTTTCAATTTCATGCAAAATTTCAATCAAAAAATATGCATCCCCCTGGCAAATGAAAGTGTAGAGTATAACTATAGAGAAAGGTTATGAGTTTGGGTTCCTAAACTAGACCTCCTGGGTTAAAATAATAACTTTGCGTGTGGTCTTGAGTCAGTTACTTAACAGCCAAGCACCTCAGTTTCCTGGTCTGTAAAATGGGCAAAAGAGACAATGTTTAGAAATAAACGAGAAATTTCATGCAAAAAATGCTTAGTTTCTGATATTCATTAAGCACTTAATATGTGTTAGTTATTATTATAAGGATCCAAAATTTCCCATGGGTTTTTTTTTCTTCATTTCTGCCCCATAGTTTATCATCTGGGCTGGTCTAGTGGGTTGAAGCTTTGTTGATGATGTGTTTATTCTATTCTGGTTTGTCCCAGCTTCCCCTCAGGTCCACATTCTGCTAGTTATTTTTCACAAGTAAATTCTCATCAGGGTAGGAAGTGCAAAGTCATTGTGCATGTGTTTGTATACGTGAAAGTGGCCATGGCAGAGTATTGTTTACACCACAGGTTCTGGAGTCAGATGAATCAGGTTTATAGATTTATAACGGTGGCTTCCTAGTTCTATGACCTCATCAAGTTATTTGACCCTAAGTCTCAAATCTTCACCTATAAAATGGGCGTAATTCATCAAGTGGTTATGCGAGTTAAATGCAACAAAATGCCTGGCATAATTCCTGGCCTATGGAATATTTTAATTCGTGTTAGTTATTATAGTTAAATATATGTATACTCAAAACACGTAGTCACCAGCTAATACCAAGATCTTCACATTTTGGAGAGGTGGTTACATTTTAGGGATTGACTGATAATTAAAATTTAAAAATCTGCCATCTAGTTTCCAGCTGGCACTGTTTCAGAGTTGCTCTTGTCAGCTTTTAAATTGGAAATCTCACTGAATTATGAAAATACGAAGTGATAACTTTCACCCCTGCTGAAGTGCTAAGGGTTCAGACAGTGCTACTCTTCAGTGGATTTTCTGTCTTCGGCATGAAACCTGGGGTGCACTCTTATTTGTTCAGATGGTCAGTGAATGGTATTCCTCACAACCAACAAAGGACCCAATGCACTTCTTGGACAGCTAGGCTCTTATGAATTTGGTATTGATGTAAGTGAAATCACATTTTGGTCTTCGTTCTCCACTGCTAGAGAGAAATGGGAGGGGGAGGCTTCTCTGGCAAAATGTGGAGCTGAGAGTAGCCTTCAGAAGGTGAAGTATGTTTGGGGGTGCAGAAGTCTGTAGTCATGGAGCTAATGCCTAGTCCAGGGTCAGGCATCAGGGGATTTCTTAAAGCAGTGAGAGATGGGGAGGAAGAGAAACCGGGTAACCCAGATGACCCCCAATTCTGATTCTTTTAAAAATCTGCGACTGTCTTGGGGACTACCATCACCATGTATTCTATGCCACAGGACCCAGGGCAGGTTTTTCCCATCTCCTGAGTTCCCGGTGACCCAGGCTTTGAGGGACACAACAGCACATACTGTGTCTATCACTGAATGTTCCCATGGTAACTGTGGTAAACTGAGGTTAGATGGAGTCAATTTGGAGGATCACTGTTGTTTTACCTATCCTAAGATGGATGATTTGTGGTGATGAGGGGTCAATCCCATAATATATTTTAAAATAATAATAGCTCAAATTTATCAAGTGCTTACTCTAGCAGACTAAGCATTTTAAATTTATGATCACACTTTGTCTTCACAACAACCCTGAGGTAGATGCTACTATCTTTCCTCTTGTACAGATGAGGAATTAAAGCCCAGAGGGAGGACATTTCAGGAAAGTCTCACAGCAAGAAAAGAATAGAGCCAACTCCAGAGTGACTTATACCTAGAGTGACTGACCATATAGTTTACTGTCCTAGTTAGGGCATTTTTGAGAATGAAAAGGGGCATTATCAGTTATGACACCAAGGCAACAAGTATACTCCAAGGCCATCCATGCAAACTGGGTTATGAACTCTTAACTACCACTGACTCTGTTAGCTCATTAGCTCTCTAACAGAGCTCTTTTTTTGGTGAACATGATGACCCAGGCAAATGACTAAAAATAAATCTTTTGGTCATCTTTTGATAGGTTGGCAGATGAGAGGCAGGGAAGCCTTTGAACATTTCTCAAATGCATGCATATTTTCCTCCTGGTATATAGTTCATAGGTTAGATTACATGCTATCTCTTTCTCTTTCTCTCTTTCTGTCTTTGCTTCCTCCCTCCCTTCCCCTTTTCCTTCCTTCCTTCCTTCCTTCCTTCCTTCCTTCCTTCCTTCCTTCCTTCCTTCCTTTTGTTTCTTTCCTTCCCTTTCCCTTTCTTTCTCTCTTTCTCTCCCTCCCTCCGTCACTCCCTCCCTCTCTACCTCCTTTCTTTCTTTCTCTCTCTCTTTCTTTTAACATGTCCTGTATTGGTCACAATTAGATCTTCATTTCAACCTCCAAGGATCTTTCTTAAAATCAACATGTGCTTCCTTATCCTAGGGAAGACTAGAGGTTTCATTTCATACTGAATATCAATGAGAATATCCATTAGACAGTTTTGTCACCAATAATCTTGTGACAAAATAAATGCGACAAATCCCTAAAGTCCTCTTACACAGGGCTACTGTGTATTTAATTCTCAGCGAAGACATGAGGAGAATCCTCTGTGTTCAGAATTGCTTAAGGGCAAGTTTTGGGCTACAAAGGCAAAGAAAGTTAAAATATAAAACATTCTGATCACCTTTTTCGCAGGACATGCTCCAGAACACAGGAAGATAGGATCAACCCAGTTGTGCCAAATGCTGATAAGCAGTGGCTCTTAGTTAAATATTCCTGAAAAAGATATTTGCTTTTGCCTAAGGGAACAATAATTTGTTCTGTTTGAGCTAGGTGATGCCATTCACACTTTCTTGGAATAAACACACATGTCCCAAAAATGGATCATCTGGAACTTGTGTATTGATAGTCTGTGCAACCTCTTGTTAAAGGGACTGTTTCTACAAGGGGTACCACCTGAAGGACCTTTGAAGGGGACAACCTATCACAGAGCTTGGATGTTCTGTTTTCTGAGCAAAGCAAATGAGGGGGCTCCTGGACCAAGATGGAGATCTTTGTCCAAAGGCCTGTTATGAAGAATCTTTTAATGAGTAGGTTGTGACCAAGATTGACCTTAGGGTAGTCCACATCTTTTGCTAGCTTCATTTGTAAAGGACAGAGATCACAACCTGATTGCTACAGAAAGAATGAACCTCATAGTTATGTGTCACCAAGCAAATTATTATAGGAAATTGGAGCATTGCCTCTATGGGGAACTTGGAACATGTAACCCCGAGTTACCCTGTCCATGGGACAAGAATGTGGTCATTGAGGGGTGCTTCTTTTGGTATTGGACATCAATTTCCTGGTGTTTCCAGCTGGCATTGTACTTGGGTAGAGTGGGCTCCAGCATCTAGAGAGTCCTCAGACCAAGCATCCAGGGAGTTGGCTGGCTCTACCACCATTCATGGAAATGACCAGTGTGCATGGGATATGGGTGAAACATGGACTACATTTGCTCCATAGGTTGCTTTGATTTTTTTTTTTTTTTTTTTTTTAGTCAGAGTCTTACTCTGTCACCCAGGCTGGAGCATAGTGACATAATCACAGCTCACTGCAGCCTTGAACTTCTGGGCTCAAATAATTCCCCCACCTCAACCTCCCAAGTAACTGAGACTACAGGCTCATGCTACCACATCAGTCTCATTTTTTAAAATTCCTGTAGCAACAGAGTCTCACTATATTGCCCTCAAACTTCTGGCCTCAAGAGATCCTCACTTTTGGTCCCCAAAGCTGAGATTATAGGCATGAGCCTCTGTATCCAATCTGCTGCATTGTCCTTTGCAGTGGGGGGCAATGGTAAGTGAAGATAGAAGGAAAAGTGTGGGATGAATAAGGGAGAGTCTTGAAAATAACTCGTGTCTGGCCTACATTCAAAGCCTCTCAAGTCCCTCAGAGTTGTTCCCATGGAGTTGTGACCTCACAGTGTCTAACCTGGAGTTGTTCAATATCAATTAAGAACTATAATGTAAAGTAACTTAAAACCAGAAAGTTGAGCTTCTTGATAATCACTGAAATCTTTGAATGCAAATGTTGGTGTGCAGATGTCTATGTTTATTTTTATAGTTCTTTTCATTCATTGAATATACAAAGGCAAAAAGAGTCAAGAACCACAATTTTAGAATGAACAGATCAGATTCCAGTGTGTTTGCTACAGTTTAACTTCTTGGAGATTAGAGACTTCTGTCCTTAGTCATTTTTGGTCATTTTAATGAATTATTTTATGTTCTCCATTTTCTTTCAATTTCTATATAGCTATTACAACTGAATAAATTTTAAATATTCTGGATCCAAGGTATAGAAATAAGCACAACTTTTCAAAATGTAGGGTTTTGTTTCTTTGTTTCTCTGCACATTAGTAGGATTTTTTTTTGTTCTGAATATCTGGAAATAAATTGCTCTATCATCTTATACATCTATAATCTCTATATCCACATATTTCTCTAATGGCTTATAATTATCTGGGTATAAATGATCAAATTTACTAACATGTGTAATTTTAGGGGTCAATAGTTATGTGTATGTGTGCATGAATTCTCCCCTCCCCATTTAGTTTTCCTACGTAGTTTTGAAGGTAAATTAGAGATATTAATATACAGGTATAGTTACATTCTCTCTCCTTACACACACACACACATACACACACACTTGGGCATGATCTTTTTCATAAAAATTAAGAATAAATGACCAGTTTTTCACTCATCATATTTCATATTTTGCATTTTAGAGAGGAGGGTGGGCCTTCAGATCTCTGAATTTGTGTCTAAGTTGCTGATTGAAAGGTTGCGAGGGTAAGAGGGTGAAGGAGACTTTGGTAGTATTTCACATAATAATGATGGCAGCTAGTTTTAAAATACTCATAGCTGAAGAAGTTTTAAGACAGAAGACTTTGCATCTGAAACATATAGATTGGTGATACATAAGCATGAGGTTCATTCTTTCTGTAGCAATCAGGTTGTGACCTCTGGTCTTTACAAATGAAGGTAGCAAAAGATGTGGGCTACCCTAAGACCAAGTCTTGGTCACAACCTACTCATTAAAATATTCTTCAAAATAAACCTTTGGACCAACATGGAGTTTTCCAGAACTCTGAGACCTTTACCCCAAACTCAAGCCTCCTTTGAGACAGAAATGTGAGATTTTTCTTCTGTTGAACAGAGAGTAGCCAGATTGGTGTTGGTTTCATTAATAAGGTAAATCAAGTCCCTTTCTCAAGAAGTGACACATTCTTGAGAATCAAATATTTAAATTCTACTCACAAATTCATGCTGCATCATTTTATTTCTTTGTGAAATATTCATTGAGCACTTAATATGCTCCAAGTACCAAATATGCTAGGTGATAGCCCTCAATAACTATTCCTACCCTTATAATTTATCTTACTGTAGAGGCCTTGAACCTCTGCTTTCTGCTCCTCCCTTCTTTGCCTTCAGATGGGCAGGCATGTCTGCTCCTGTTAATCATTTGCCTGGGCCTTGAACTCTCAGGAGAAGCATTCTAAGTATGGAAAGAATTCTACTAAGCATTGCCTATTGATCAACCACCCTTTAGAATTTTTTGAAGGCCAGCTTTATTTGCTCATGTAATCCTCCAAGAAACACAGATATTCTAATCTAAAATACAAAAAAACAGGCCGGGCTCAGTGGCTCAGCCTGTAATCCCGCGCCTTTGGGAGGCTGAGGTGAGAGGATTGCTTGAGCCCGCGAGTTCGAGACCCACCTGGGCAGCGAGACCTCATCTCTACAATAAATCAAAAAATCAGCCGGGCTTGGTAGTGCATGCCTGTAATTCCGGCTACTGGGAAGGCTGAGGTGGAAGGATCGCCGGAGCCCAGCAGGTCGAGGCTGCCGTGGCCAGGAGACTGCACTCCAGTCTGGGCGACAAAGTGAGACTCCAACTCAAAAAAAAAAAACAAAAACAAAAACACAAAAAACCATTAATATGTTCTTGTACTGCAGCAAGATATAAACCTCAGGAAATTATACTCTAACAAAGTGGTGGCACTAAAGAATTAGGGCTCCTGGGGATATGGAGTTGAAACCTGCCTCAATCATTTTCTTGCTATGGAGGAAGTGCTGATCTCAGAGTTAGGCACCTGGAGCCCCTACACTGTGTCCTGTGCTCTAACAGCCTATGACTGTTAAATTTGCGTCTATCCCCATGCACCCTGCTCCTCATTGGGCAAGAAATCTAGAAGACTGGGTGACATAGCTACCTGAAACCCACAGTCTCTTGTTGAATCAAGATCATGTGTTAAGTAGCCTAGACCAGAATCCACTGTTGAAACTGTCCTCAATCCTTTCAAGACCTGCAGGGAACTCTTCCTCCAGTTTGTCTCCCCCACCCCTGAGGGTGAATGACACTGCTGGTAGACTCACTTTTAGACCTGAGAAGTGGCCAAGGGGCAATTATTTGTAGGATGGAACAGTGTGGATGAAGTTTTAGTAGGTGATCTGCTTTAGATAACATACACAAAGCGATCAGAACACTTCATGTTCAGCAAATATTAGCTATGATAAGTTGATCACTGGTAAAAAAAAATGAGATAACTTATACTATGTCTAATTTGTTTATTTCTACTAGCTGATAAAAAGAGAGGAAAAAGCATAAAATTGAGCCATGTATTTCAAGAGACAATGCCTTCTGAATAGACATCTAGCTGTAGTTATATAGTGTGGTGCATGGTTACTCAGGTTTTAAAATTTATTTTGTTTAAATGTGTTCAGTTCTCAGTGTGTAGAAAAGGGGCATGCCTCTATACAAAGACAGAAAATAAATGGTTTGAGGGAAATGCAGAAAAAAAAAGTATCAAATGCACTCTGAAAGCATACGGGGGAAGATGATAAGAAAATATTTGACATATTATGCCCTCCAGAGATAGCTTATCAAAGACTGGGTCAGCTTCACTGGTTTCACAAAATGGTCTTGTTATGGGGATATTTTCCAGGGCCAGCCAGTCTTGTGACAGTTGTCTATGAGTTTCAAGTTGAAGAGAGATTATTGTTTCCAAAGCATCATTTTTAAATACTTTTAAAAAAAATGCTAGGGGTAGGTAATTCAATCTATATATTATTGTAAAGAGGTCACAAGGTTTTGGGTTTCTATAGGAGTCTGTCAAGCAGCTCAAGCAAAACCAAGTGACACTTTGCTGCATACGTGATGTGAGTGATGGAGGCTAAGGTGGAGGGGGAGAGAAAATCCCCAGCATAGCCGATAGTAAATTCTTACATCGCGAAAACATTCAGTACAAGTGACTTTCAGAGCTGTAAGTTGGAGTCAGACTGAGGAAAATATTCACTTCAGGGTCCTGGTTCCTGAAAATTTTCAAGATCAGTAAAGGGGTGTGGTCTTATATTGGGTTTCCTAGAAGCAGAGCCTGAGGCAAGGATTTAGTGCACATGATTTATTGAAGAAATGCTCTCAGGAGAAAGGGAGTGAGGGAAATAGGATGGGCCAGGAAAGTCATTGAGCAAGTACATGGTCTCAGCTGGAGTTGAACTTCAGCCTTTTTCCATGAGAATCTCTACAGTTGACTTTACTTTAAGTCCAGAAAGCTGTTTTTATTTATTTATTTTTAAATTCACAGTCAATCATTGGCTGCCTCTCCATAGCACCTAGTATGAGCAGGAAATAGAACCCTTCAGGCAAGGTGGCTCTGGTTCAGCCAAGGGCAATTATTCAATAAGGGGCAATCGTAAAATACTCACAGCATCTGGGGGTTGAGTACAAAAGCCTGTTAAAAGGAATTGTGGTGGGGAACCAAGAATGTCCACTGCCAGCATTGTATACACACATATATATATACTCATATATTGAACTTGGAGCCTTAGGATTATGCTTTTACAAGCATGTATCTATGAATCACAAATATGAATTACAAATATGATTATTACATCTATTGACATGCAGATATATTTAAGACAGTTGTGAATATTAAAAATATTTATGGCAGAGATGAAGTCTTTAAGAAGTGCTGAATTCCTACTCTGCATAAAACCAGTTAGAAATTTTACTCTGGGGTAGTATTTGCCCCAGATGTGTAAATCCTAGTACCTAATTTATGGGATTTTGCTTCCTCTTCATGCTGGGAAATGGGTTGAGAGCAATGACATTTGTTGGGGTAGAGATTTTGGAGATCTGCAATGAGCCTTTGGAGACAGGCTGTAGAAGAGTCCTCTATTAACTTATTTTAGAATTATATGAAAAGAGAGGAAAAAATCCTTTCTCTGACTTTTCTTATACTTGGTAAAATGGGCTGAGGATCCTGGCAACTCAGGCCCATTCTACCCTTGATATGATATCTGGGAATTTGGTTGTTAGAACTTTTGTGGTTTATTTAAGGTTCAGGAGTAAATACAGGAAAAATAATAAGCAACCAGTTTTCTATCCCTTAGAATGATCTTAGAACTCCTAGAAAACTTTTCTATTGGCCATCTAGGGAAAAAAAAAAGATATTGTACAATATTGTAGAAAGACATTTAAACCTATTTCAGCTTTATTAAAAAGTTATTTATTACAAGTCTGCTTGATGAACAGGTCAACAGGAGACACAGAAGCCACAGAACTTGATAAAGCAACATAACTTTTACAGTGCAGTTCATTAACATCCAAACTGACATCCTCCATTGTGAGGTCCTTGACTGACTTAAGTTATATACATCTTTTTTGCTTCTTTAAAAAAAGTACCTTAAGTTTTTGATTTTGCTATGTGTTCTATTATTAATTCTACTCTTGTTTGAGGCATGAATCTGTGGGATGTTCTTGACAATATGTTCAATTTTTAAGGATCAAAGACTTAAGTAAGGAGTGACTCTCTGCCCCTGCCTCCATTCCAGAATGTCTTTTCCATTATCACACAATCAGCAGTTGTAACTGCTTTGCTAACAGCACTGTACAACCCATGTCACTTAGGTGTCCTAGAACAAAAAAACAGGAAAGACTTCTGGGAAGGTTAATCATCCTACAGAATTTGCCTCTGAGTGACTTTCTCTGGCTAAGGAATGGTAGCTAGTATGATACAAGCAGAGACTTGAAGTTTGCTTGAGCATTTCTGGCTGCGCTTTGGACCTTGAGACCAAGTAAAGGAGCTTGGATTTGTCTGCTGGAGAATGATACTTGACCCAATCACCAGACATGTGAATGAGGCTATTCCAAAGAAACCAACTACCTGCAGACCACAGGCACAGGCACGTGAGAGCTGAGCGACATCATTCAGGCTTGTCTAGACCAGAACTGCCCAGTTGACCTAAGGACTAATGAAGTAAATAACTGGTTGTTATTTTAAGCCAGTAAGTTTTGGGCTGATTTAAAGAAAACCAGCATATCCTTGAAGCTCATTAGCGCCTATGATTTCTAAAGTCATCACATGTTCACAAACTCTCAATTATCCTCAGGTTACTTTAAAGGGAGATTAGTTTTTATCTTATAGTGTAATAAATGACTGGTTCTAGAATTTCTCATTTGTAGATAGTTTATTCCTTAGTACTTAGTAAGTCTGGAACCCCACTGGAGGTGAGAACACCCAGGAAATGTTGGGTACCCTGTACGTACCATTTTGTGCTCCAGCAAGCTCCAACTTTTCCATTCATTCCCTCTATCCCAAGGGAATCTTAGCCAAGAAAAATTCCCAGGCCAGCACCTTCCGTGCTTCACTGGTGGGACAGAGGCCATGTGCTCATGGTCTCTGTCTCTGCTCATCAGTGTCTGTCACAGAACGCACACTGGACTGCGCTTGACTGGTTAGTGATGTGACCTCATCAACAGTAAGGGTCATTGCAAAGCAAGGGCCTGATGGGTAGAGCCCAGGGCGCTAGCCAGAGACTTGGGCCTGGTACAAAGGAAACAAATTACTTAATGAATGACTGCAAGTCCTTGATCCACCGGATGTGGGCCTTTACCTGCCTAACACGAGTGTTGACTTGTTAGCTAACACATTCCACCTGGAAGAGTCAGCAGGGAAACCCCAAGCCTGGCCTGGCTCTGACTACAAGAATTCCTGACACACCAACTGCCGAATAATGGAGTGAAGTTTGCAAACAGAGGGTGTATTTAGATTCTTAAGTTGCTAGTTACAGACTCATTTTTAAGATTTCTTTGCAGATGAACAGGAGTTGCAGGGTATAGAAACATGAAGAAGAGAATCAGGAAGCCTGAACTTTTCTTGCCCCAGCTCTGCTACCCACTGGATGAACGAACATGACCAAGGCACTATTCTTTCGAAGGCCTCCATTTTATCATTGGTGAAATGAAGAAGTTGAATGCTATCTTCTCTTGGGCCTTCTGAGGTCTATATGTATGTCTTATTCCAATATGTAAGGACTCTAAGCAAGAAAGATATAAAGATACCTTTATGTCTTAGGGTAGCACTTAAACTTTAATACACATTTAAAAATCATCTGGGAATCTTGTTAAAATGAAACTTCTATTCAGGAGGTTTGAGTGGGGCCTAAGAATCTGAATTTCCATTAAGCTTCCTGGTGAGGCTGATGCTGTGGGTGATCATGGACAACACTTTGAGCAGCAAGACCTTACAGGATGTTTTTCTCATGTTAACCTTCCTTAATTCCATGTAAAACAGGAATGTTTATTGGCAGGCTAACATGGGCGGAAGGCTTGAAAAGCACAAATCATTTAAATTTGTTGTTTTTGAGTGCTCATAGCATGAGGAACCAAAAGATAATTTTTCTCATGGTTTTGTAAATGTTTAAAGCTAAATGCATTTCTGGAGTCCCTTTTAGTTTTATTGAGTGCTTCCTGCGAAGACGTTCCATTTTAGCTGTTGTGATTTGGAGTGTACTTCAAGAGATGAAGGTCTGCAAAATGTCCTTTGATGTATCTTATGTAGAACTACATATTTGACAAATGAAATATATTTTCAGATTACCAAAATCATGACTGAATACAGGCGAACAAGTAGAAGCTTGTGTAGCAGTTGCAAAAGATCCAGGCTGCTTAGAACACTTTTGGTGATAAAGAGATACATATTTTTTAAATGACCATCATTCTTTGTTGTAAGTCTACCTCTATTTTCAATTAGTGTGGCCTAAAGTGGGGTTTGAGATAGTAAGTCAGTCTGTTGTCTTTTTTTTTTTTCCCTTACATTGGTGAAAGTAAGTGGTGGTGGTTTAAAAAAAAAAAAAAATCTGGGAAGTTACCCATGCACTATGCTTTAATCTCTGGGCAGTTTTCAATGCTCTGGTACAATACCAGGGATCAGAGATGTGAAAGAAAGTTCTTTTACATCTTTTTTGAAGAAAAAAGCAAACATGGGAAGATGCAATTTTGCTTTATTTCCTGGGGGAAATGCCACCAATTTTTATGGTTTCCCAAGCACCTAGTAATAGTAATTTCCTTCACCCTCCTTAACAAAGCCAAAACAGGAGCTGCAAATTTAAGTGCTTTCAGTGGTTAGGCAGTTAACATAACTGAGTTAAAAAGCTGAGGCAAAACAATATGGAATGGTGGAGACTGTCTTCAAATGGAGAACTTGTATTCTATCCAGATTATAGTCTTTATGCAGTTTTCATTTTTCCCTGATGAAGTAGAAAATCTCTCATATTTATAAATATTTCAACTTAGTTTTTGAAGAATACTGCATAGGTCCAACAAAACACACCTGTAATTAGATTTGTTTCAGGGAAAGGATGACAGTGACTACAGGGTTTCTGGTTTTAGTTACTGATCTAGTCTTTGGTGAGTTATGTTTCACTCTGAGATTCAATACTTTGACCCACAGTATGAACATTTTGACATTGTTTATTTAGATAGTGATGAAATGTTTTGCATTTTAAAGGACTGTGGTCAATAGATTTATGTTCATCACATCCTATATTGATAAAGATCTCCCAGAGTCTAAGCGAGATGCTCTTTGTCTAAAATATGTTACTAAAAATTGAATGTTGTAAAAAAGGTACATAGGCAAAACTAGTGTCCTCAGATATATATATATCTTCTATCTAGTATATATCTTCTATTAGTCCCAAAGGGTTTTTAAAAGGTAACGAAAGAAAAGAAAAGATATACATAGGTTGAAACAAACTTGTTTCTGTGTAGTATTAGACAGGATATTTAAACATATTTTGTTGTTAACTATTTTCTCCTTGTCATCTTCAAGGTTGTGAATATAGTTTTTCTACTGTAGGGATGAATTAATTTGATCAGCCTCCCTTGAACTCTTCCTGGCTTCTATGTGTAGCACCTTCTAAGATTTTCTGTGATCTTTCAGGTTGTTTCTCTTTCCTCAGTGGGACCATCCCTAAGAAAGTTCTTAAAGTCTGTTCCTCTGCATACACTTTATTCTTTCTTCCATAGTTTTGACTAGAAACCAAACGAGGACAACTCTCATAATTTGTGCTTTCTCCTCAATCTTACAGTCATCTCTTACCTTCCTTCCTATTCCTACAGCCACATTCCTAAGGGAGGACTCCATCATTTTGCCCTTGACTGTCTTCCACCATAGGTAGACCCCATCGAACACTGTTGATTCTTCATAGTTCTGGCTATCAAGCACTACCCCTAGTTGGCAGTCAATGTCAGTTAACATGTCTGATGAATTTCTTTTGTTTATTTCTCCTTTTTTCAAGGTCTTTCATTATGTCTTAAGGACAAATACCTGCATTTATTTTAATTATTAAAATACATCTGGATGTTATAGCAGTTCCAGGAGGTGAGCCCAAAATGAATGTGTGTTTATGTTCTAGTTCTGTCTTTCCTACTGTTTGAAAAAGTTAGGAATATTGGTAATTAAAACCTTTTTATGTTTGTATGTTGATGATAGAAAGTAAATAGCTCTGCTAGTCATATATTTTCACAGACTATTATGCACCTTCCATACACTAATGCCAGGTACTCTCTCACTTCCAGGAATCTGTCGTCCCCAATATCACTTTACAATAATAGAAAAGTTTCTGTAGTTTTTCTACTTTCAAACTCTCCCCTACTTGGATCTAATCTTTGACAGATTTAATTGCTATTAAGTGAATTTCATCTCTACTCAGAAAATCTTCCATTGATTCCCTTTATCCTATGCATGAAGAAATCTGATGGTCAAGAGCCTTCATAAGCTCAACTAAATCACTTTGGCAATGGGATCTTTCCTGAGATAGACTCAGTATTATTTCTGACGTCTCTTCTAGACACACAGTGGACTCAGTCAGCTTGATCACTTTCTCATCTAGATAACTCACATGACCATTCTCACCAGTGCCTATTCCCAGGTGTTGTTCCCATCTGGGGGCTCCATGTTCTACCTACTTTCTTTATATATACATGTCTGATTATGTATGGGTAATGTTTCTGACCTGTTTGCAAGTTGCAGACATGATGTCTCTTTCTCCTAAATACTTCACTGGGTAAAATAACTTTCTTTGACATAACCAGAATACAATAATTAAAATCAGAATCATAAGAGTGATGAAACTCTGTTAGCTAATCTACAGACTTTATTGCAATGTCCCCAACTGTCTCACTCATTTCCTTTATACTAAAAGAAAGGAAAATCTTGTACATAATCTGATCTAGGGTCACTTGATGCATTTAGTTGCCATACTTGTCACATCTTGTTTAATCTGGAACAGTCCCTGAGCCTTTCTTGTCTTGCACACCTTGTCATTTTTAGAGAGCAAAAGTCAGTCATTTTGTAGGCTGTCATTCAAGTTGGCTTTGTCTGAGCATGACTAAATTAAAGTTATGCACTTTTGGCCATAATATCACAGAAGTGAGGTTAAATCCTTCTCAGTGTATCATATCAGCAGACATTTGTCCCAGTAGTGGTGATATTAACTCTGGTCACTTTCTTAATGTGGTGTCTTCCGGGCTTCTCCAATGTAAAGGTAAGGTTCTCCTTTGTAGTTAAATATTTTATTGAAAGATACTTTGAGACTAGGTAAATATTTTCTGTCTCTCTCTCTTTTTGAAATAATTTTCGACTTAACAGAAAAGTTGCAGACGCTGTACAGAGTTCCAATATACTTTGTGTCTAGCTTCCCCCAGATCAATATCTTAGGGGAAACACTTTGAGATGATGCAAATATATTGTTTCTCTTCAAACTTTCACAACTGATTAGAGTATCTATTGGCAGATTTTACCTTCAACAATTATCACTGTGTCTTTGCTGTTATTTTTTCTAATCATGCACACTTCTACTCACTTTTTAAAAAAGCATCCATTGATGATTCTTGACTGGAACAATTATTACTATGGTGATTTTTAAATAGTGATAACTAAATCTTCAACTTTGTTTCTTAATGATAAGCATGTAATTTTCAGGGGCATAAACTAGAGGTGGTAAAGTCCTGTCCTTAGCTGTGAATCCATGAATTCTACTTTATTCAGTTTTTATGTTAGACTCTCATTTCTAGGTGATCGTTGAAACCAGAGCTGCTTTGGGAGAAATTATTACCTCAGAGGAATTATCAAGACAATTCTATGGGGCTATAACACATCTTTGTAATTTAGGAGGAAGCTTTAACCTTAATTGAGCATTAGACACAATAGTGGCAGTCACTGACATTTGTTTAGCACCTTATAATTTTGCAAAGTTGTCCTTAAAACAGTTTAAAATATGTTAATTGTTATGTCCCCAGGCTAAGTTTGGTTTACTGGCACTTGCAAATATCTCTGTATAGATGCTCCCCCCCCCCATTTTCTAAAGCTTCATTTTTTGGGGGGGATGTTTGGGTGGTCAGATGAAGTAGCACTAACTTGCTATAACAAACACTATCAATATCCCAGTCTCAGTAGCTTAACACTATAAAAGTTTACTTTTTGTTCATGAAAAATATGATGTGAATATTCCTGACCATGGGGAGTTCTTTAACATGGTCACTCAAGGACCCAGGCTCTTTTAATATTATGGCTTCCCCTATTTGAGGACCTCTTCTTGTCTGGATTCTCCGTTATTAGATGGCAGGAGAGAAAAGAGAGAAATTGGAGAATGCTTGGGAGATAGATGTTAATAGTCAGACTGGAAATAGCAAATGGCACTTGTGCTTACATTCCATTGGCTAGATCTTAGTTACATGGCCATTCTTACTGCAAAGGAGGCTGGGAAATGTAGTTTATCTGTATGCCCAGGAGGTACAGGAAATGGTTTGGTTGTAACACAGCAGTTTTGTCACAGTTTTGTTTCTTTGAGATTACTACATGGCACATGAAGTCTAGGGACATGAAACCTAGGGTTTGGCTTGGAGGTGATTAATAATTGTATTGTGTTGATTGCATCAGATATAAAGGTTAAGTCTCAGTCTAATTTATAAACAAAAAAGGCAGGGGTGAGGGCGGGGGGGGAACAAAAACAACAAAAACAAAAAAACAAAAAAGGCTCTCTGACTTTTATTTACTTTTTAAAAATTTATTTATTTGTAGAAATGGAGTTCTTGCTATGTTGTCAAGGCTGGTTTTGAATTCCCGGCCTCAATCAATTCTCCCATCTTGGCCTCCCAAAGTGCTGGGATTATAGGATGAGCCACCATATATGATCTTCCTGACTTTTAAACTCATGTTAGTGCAGTAGCAAACTTTCTATTTCCCCTAATAGTCCTTCTCCCTTTGATCAAACTGTCTCTATAAATTTTTTATTCCAATGAATTACTAAATCAAACTCTTTCTCTGTCTAAGCAAAGTACCCACATCTTCAGAAAAGAGTCATTAATCACCCTTTAAACTTTAAGCAAACATAGAATGATCTGGAAGAGATGAAGCAATTAAAAGTATTTCTAAAGTGAAACTACAGAACCAATATAGGGAATATGTTAAAGGATTATCAGAGAAAATTCATTCTCTCGCCCAATTTCTACCAGAAAAAATTGCCAAGATCAAAACACCTTGAATCCTGCCATGTAATAGGGACAAAGTAAAATTTTAAAATAATATTTTTTAAAAGCTCATTTGCAATAGCATGACTAATTCATTCTTCTTAAGCTAGATGAGAATTAGTGTCTTCCTCAAGTAGCCACCCTTACCACCAACACAATGAAGATATACCGATCACCTCTATCACATACTGAAAGAGCCCCAAACCCTTGGCAATTTGGGCAATGAACACTCTCATTACTCATCAGAGTAACCTATTAAAGGGAAGACTGAAGAATTCTGGTGGTCTGAAAGGGATTATGGGAAATTTTTAGTTACTCTTGATGCTTCATTTTGAAAGAGTGGAGTTCTCACTGGGAATTGCATAAGACAAGATTGTACCATGAGAGCAACTTCAGAAATTAATAAATCTAGCTCAGGATGGAGGTTTTTTTTAATCATAAAAGAGTCATTTCAAATTCTGTACCACTGGTAAAATTAGCTGACTCTGAATCCAAAGGATTGAGAGGTTGAGGTAATGTGACTGAAAAATCATGCTTTCAGCTGAACTTAATTCCCCATAATTGATTCTGGCTGCAAAATTTTCTAACAACAGAAATTTATGGCCATGTTGGCATTGCCACCTTTACTTTGCTGCACTGCCACCCCCACTCTCTGGTCAGGCAAAAAAAACACTGGAACATAGTACTTTTCCCTTCCAAAGCATTGCAGTATCATTGTATTATTAAAAAGGAGAAAGTAGGGGCTCCTCTCTTCTTGCCTAATATACCTTCAGTGTGTAACTGATATGAAATGGGAGTTTTACCATTGAGAATCAGCTGCCACATGTCTTCCCAACTTCCACTGACTTATACCATCAAACTGCCCTTTTTCATCATTATTATTTATTGTTCCTTGAACTCAGCAAGCAAAAGTGGCTCTGGTGGTGCCAAAACAAATAGACACACTTCTACCTTGAGTTGCTTAAGGTTTAGAGACACAAATGCCACTATACAAAAGAAAAATGTAGAAAAAAAATGCAGAATGGAGGATGTGTATGTTTCCTCTGCCATATTTCTTGTTCAGTTTACTCCACACTCTTTGACTCAATGAAGAAAACATGCTTGAAATATAAATCCCCATTTCTGAATAATTTCTTGAAAGACATTGAGAAGATTTGGATATCTCAATAACACTCACAAAAAGGTGCTTAATCAATTCTATAGATTTATAAATTTTATTTCTTGGCAGAAAAATTATTTAACTTAATTTTGGGGATGGTTCTTGAAAAACTATGATTGAATACTACTGTTAATGCAGAAGGAATGAGTAGGGCATTTGAGGAGAACTAAAATCACTTAATATTTCCCCAGACACTTCTTTTTAACATTTGTTTTCACAATTTTACCTTAAAATCTTACATTTTATCACATATTAACTTTGGTTTGGAAGCATCTCCTGGAATTGGTTGAAAAAGTAAAGCATTTCAATGCATACAAACAGTTAGGTCTTGTTAGGCACTCAAATAAATCACTATCACATGAATGAATAAATGAACTAATTAATCAGTTATTGGTTTACCTGTCATTAAATCTTTTCCCTGCCTTCTTTCTTGTCTCCCAAATTGTCAGCTACTATAGGCTCCTCTTCTATTCATTTAAAAAATATTTTGTTTACCCTTGTCAATATTCTAGATATTTGTTGTTGTTTTTCTGTCCAGGATCTCTTCTATTTTCTTCTGCTGAAAGCATTCATATAATTCTTCAAGATCATTCTTCCCCTACAATCAGGTCATGTGATTTGAGCAGAACTGACTCTATCTCCATATACCAAGATGTTCACATGACCCAGGCTCATCAGGTAAACATGTGACCCACATCTATCCAATCACAGTAAACCCTAGCACTTTTTCTGGGAGTATAGGAAGTATGAAAAGAAGTCAAGAATGAAGATGGTATAGGAAGTCTTATCTATCTACTGGCATTGATAAGAAAATAAGAAATTGGTCTGGGGCTGTGGACCACTATCTTTCCACCTTGGCTTGCAGTAGTAGAGTCTTTTTTAAAAGGAGTTCAGAAGAAAGTCCATGATTCCAAGATGTTCTGAGGACTAGTCATTGGTGTTGAGTCAAGAAAAATTTTTATTTTTCTTATGCCCGTTGAGTTGGATTTTCTGTTGATTTGCCAGAAAGATTTGGACAGATGTGTCTCCCCCAAACACATACCTAGAATCTTTATTTTATAGATGAACACAGCCTAGAAATATAGCGGTATTTTCTAGCATAGTTTTCTTTGTTTCTATTGTCACTACATATTTTCCTGTTATCTTCCTTGATATTTTCATATAAATAAATGCTATATAAATCTCTCAAAGCATTATTGTTTACACTCTGAGAATAGAAGGATATATTAAATTGCAATTGTCAGGACTATGGGTTAAATTGTGCGTCATAGAAGTCCCTCCTCGTTACCACGGTTTGGCTGAATCCTGTCTCCAGAGAGAGGAAATGTTTCTGTCACTCTCCCTCTTCCTGAGGAAGTATGTCTCCACCCTTGCAAAGTCATCACGCCTGAAAAAATCACCACCAGGCTGTGATAAAAGAACAGATCCCTCCCATTTTGTGAATTATGCTGTCTCCTCATTGAAGCTACTCACCTTTGTAGCATCCTAGTGTCCTCATCACTGAGTGATTGGTTTTTCCTGAAACAAACAGACACAGTGTGTGCTATAAATTCAGTCAATCAGGGAAACCTCAGGAAAAAGACTTTAAATTCTATTAGTAATAAGATGATTCCTTTTATTACTTATTACTTTATTTCGTCTTGGTTTGACATACTTTCAGGAGGTAATGTAGCACATGGATCCTGTGGTCTTATCTTGAATCCTGGCTCCTCTGTGTGCCAAGGATACAATCTTGAACTTATAAACTTTCTATATTCTATCCCCTTATTTGTTAAAAATGTATTAGTAATACATACCTCTTGGTGATGTCAGAATTAAATAATATACATACAGCATTTAGGACAGTGCTTTGAATATATAAATACTCAATTAGGGTCAACTAACGTTTAGTGACTGGATAGTTTCTCTCTTTTATTCCCACCAATCTCCCTTCTCCCATCCCAGGCTGACTGATCACTTTCTTCGCTAACTAGAATAGACAAATCCTTACAAAATATGATTTGGGGTACCTCAGAAAGATAGCGTATGTATGAAAATATGTATCGTGCTGTCCCTGTTGAAATTTCCTTTTTAATGCCATCCTGGGCTTAATGTTGAAGGCACCTATTAAAGTGTAACAGTTTCAGTCCTTACATGCTTTGAATTTATTCACTGATCCCCAGCAGACATCAGATTCTAGGGGCATGAGGCACAGGATGAGTCAGCAGAAGAAGATAGGTAAAAAATCAGCCATGCATTTTAACTCTGATTTCAGAGATTTGGGAGATAAGAGAATGGGGTGTTAAGAGAAAGAGAGAACCCTGACTAGCCAACCAGTTCATCAGAGTCAACCAGTGAATGGTCAGTGATTGATGTCAAAGTGAGAGCTCCATTGCAACTTCTTGGGATGCTCAGGTGGGAAGCCCGAGACTGAAGCACAGCCTGGATGGAATAAAGCAACTGTAGGTGCCAGTTAGGGGTCAGTCAGAAAGCCAAAAACTAATCTAATTTGAAGACAGAAAAATTTAAAACAAGGAATTGGGACACACAGTTGATAGAAGACCTGAGATCTCAAATAGAAGCTGGTGAAGAAAGTCAGAGATTTGCAAAAGGAGAGTGCCATTATCACCTCTGGGCTAGAAACACAAAAGAGGAGGTAGTATCCCTGAGGGTGGGAGCTGAGGCCACCTAGCAAAGGTCGAAATCCTAGCAGCCTCTCTGGCAGGAACCAGAGTCAAAGAGAAGGCACAGTTGCTACTTGAGACATCTCTGATGGAGAAAGGGGGAAATACCCTGGCCTCTCCTTTCTTTCTGCTCTCCAGTCACCTGCCAACGTCTCCCATTGGGTGAACCTGACAGGAAGTCAACTGGTTTGGGAACCTGGGAAACAAAGGTTACAGGGCTCACTTCTGTTGCATGCAATGCTGATTGGGAGACAGGACTAAGAATGAAGTGATGGTCACAGCACTGAGAGGAAGAAGGAAAACTACTTTATAGTGGGTGAATAAGAAGGTGGCACTGAGAAATTTGAGCTGTCAAAGATTATGTTTGTCATACATTATTTTTTGGCTTGGTCTTTTAGTCTGGGCTTACATATATAATATTATATACCTCAGTTCCTCTGTTTTTCTCAAGGATAGTTGTGGATGTCTACATTAAGATAAGATAGAAAAATGGGACCTCATCAAACTGACAAACTTCTGCAAAGCCAAAGAAACCATTGAGAGAGTGGGGGAGACAACCCACAGACTAGGAAAATATATTTGCCAACTGTATATCTGACAAGGGCCTAACATCTAGGATCTACAAGGAAATTAAACATGCCGAAAAGAAAAAAACAAACAGCCCACTACAAAGTGGGCAAAAGATATGAATAGACACTTCTCAAAATAAGACATACAAGCAGCCAACAGATACATGAAAAAATGCTCAGCCTCACTAGTCATCAGAGAAATGCAAATTAAAACCACACTGAGATATCACCTAACTCCAGTCAGGATGGCCACCATCAATAACAAAAAACAGATGCTGGAGAGGAGGGGGCAAAAAGGAAATACTTCTACATTGTTGGTGGGAGTGTAAACTAGTACAACCTTTATGAAAAACAGTGTGGCGATTCCTAAAAGATCTAAAAATTGACCTCCTATACGACCCTGCAATCCCCCTACTGGGAATATACCCAGAGCTCAAATCACTCTGTGAAAAATATACCTGCTCACGCATGTTCATTGCAGCATTATTCACAATAGCAAAAACATGGAACCAACCATGCTGCCTATTGAAAGAGGACTTGGTAAAAAAAAATGTGGTACATATACGTGATAGAATATCATTCAGTCATAAAGAAGGACAAAATTATGAACTTTGCAGCAACTTGGATGGACTTAGAGGTTATAATACTGAATGATCTATCACCAAACAAAGAACCGAATATCACATGTTCTCACTCATAAATGGACCTTGAACAACTATTGCAATACTATAAGAAAGGGAGGCCAGGCTCGGTGGCTCAGCCTGTAACCCCAGCGCTTTGGGAGACCGAGGTGAGTGGACTGCCTGAACCCACGGGTTCGAGACCCACCTGGGCAACTTGGCGAGACCTCATCTCTACAATAAATTAAAGATTAGCTGGGCATGGTAGCGTGCGCCTATAGTTCCAGCTACTTGGAAGGCTGAGGTGGAAGGATCGCCGGAGCCCAGCAAGTTGAGGC
>NW_007248360.1:1186773-1237540 GCF_000164805.1 Carlito syrichta
ACTTGGATGGACTTAGAGGTTATAATACTGAGTGATCTATCACAGAAACAAAGAACTGAGTATCACATGTTTTCACTCATAAGTGAACCTTGAGTAACTACAGTAAAACTATATGAAAGGGATTGGGCTAGGCTTGGTGGCTCATCCTGTAATCCCAGCACTTTGGGAAGCCAAGGCGAGTGGATTGCCTGAGCAAAAATTAGCCTGGTGTGGTAGCACGCACCTATAAGTTGAGGCGAAAGGATTGCCCAAGCCTAGCAGGTCAATGCTGGGGTGACCGTGAGCATGCCGCTGCACTCCAGCTTGGGTGACTGAGTGAGACTCCAACTAAAAAAAAAAAAAAAAAAAAAGAAAAAAGAAAGGGCTTGGTAGTAGTGGGAAACTGCCAGGGGAGGAGGGGACACCTCATCAACAAGGGTACCTGCATAATGAACATGTGTATACCTAACCCTGAATTGTACCTCACATCTTTAATATAACAAATTAAAAAGAAACAGCTATAACACTAGTTCCACATGCTAATTTCTGGACCTCACACCAGATCTTGAGTGGATTTCCCATATTGTGGGTCACATTTGTTTCCCTATTTCTATATTGTTACTAAGGTTCGTATTTATACTGTTTTTTTTTTTTTTTCTATTTAAAAGGTGGACCATCACTCCCCGAGCAAGCTTCACTTCTTTTCCCTCTTGGATGATGGGTGGTGCCATTATTATGACATTCTCATCTACTAGCCTGTTCAATATCTGCCTGAAGGTTCTGCCAAGGACTTAGATCGCTGATGAGAAATGTCTCTTTTCCAAAGATTGATGGTTTAACTCAAGAGAAGGGCAACAAATTCTCAAGGATGTTAACAGATCTCCCATCCCAGGAACAGAGTTGCACAATTGAAAAAGTTAGAAATAGAAACCAGAGGAATTCCTTGGTGCAAGAGGTCAGTGAGATAGACTCCCCAGCTGGACTGCATAGCACGTTGCTCATTGGCCTTCAGAAGCCATCTCTGGCATTTGACACCAGTTGCCTTGCATTTCCTTCAATGTTGCTATAAATGGTTTCATTTTCATAGCTGTAACTGGTGGTGTAATGAGCATAGGCCCGAGACGTAGATGCTTGGGTTAAGCATCCCTTTGGTGCATAAGCTAAGACCTATCTCTCCTTTGAGTGTTTTCCATCTTTAAAATGGGGATAGCTGCTTTGTTTACTTTATAGAGAAGTTGGAAGAATCACCTATATTGACTGAAAAAGGATTTGCATTCATGTACTAGGTCTCATGTTAGAAATACAGACAGCATTGTTGTCTTTGCCTAGATTGCAGCTTTTAAGAGGAGAATCTGTGTGTGAAATGTCTACAATTTGCCATGCATTGTGGAGTTGAAAATTGTTATTTATAATGCTATATGTAAAATCAGCAGGACTGTTCCTAATGGCTACACTTGGAGTTGAAGTAGATAAGTATTAGTTTTCTATTTATGGGATCTGAAGAAAAATCCAGAATGTCAATGTTTTAAACCTGAGGACCTCCAGAAGGGAGTCAATTATGCTAGGCACGCTACTGGCAGGTATAAGTTCTCACTAAGGGGAGGAAGAAGAAAGAATAAGTTAGAGAAGGAGGATTAAAAGACAAGAAAATTAAAAAAAAACTTAAAGAAAATGTGATAAGGAGTAGTGTATGGCTACCAGTGCCCACTGAAATTACCCTTTAAGGTAACATCTTGTCAAATAATTTTATCCCTGTGAAACACTTCATGAAGTGTTTACAATCAGGAATTATGTAAATGTAAGCAAAAATCTGCTTTCAAAAATCCCCCAAAACTTGCCTTTTATGTTTTGGAATGTATTTCTTCATAAATTATTTCTCACCTTTATTTTCTTTATTTTGTAGCATTTTTTTCCCTGAGGTTAATGGTAAGATTTCTTTTATTCTTTCAACTGCGGTTGACATGTTGTACTATTCTTTAAATATGTCTAATATTTTACCTAATTTTTTCTGTATTTTTGTCATCATTATTCTCAAACTTTAGCTGCATCAGAATTACCTGGAGAGTTTGTTTAAAAACAAAGGACTGAACACTTCTTCAAGAGTTTCTAGTTCTGTTTCGGGTCTAGGGGATGTGGCCCAGTACGTTACTGTTTGAACAGATGCAGATGCTACTGGCTCAGAAGGAATTACTTTAACATTTCAATGATATTATTGGATATTTCCTCCCTCAGGCTTCTATTTTCCTGTGTTTGCTGGTCTCTCTTCTTATAGAATGTACTCATTACAGAACATTTTAACAGAATCTAACATGTTACCTTAAGTCCGTGGGTTTGGAGGCAGTTCACATGCAGGAAGTCTATATTTCAAAATAGTTGTACATCCCTTTCAGTGAATGATACTGTTCGCACGTAGGCCTAGGTAAACGGAGAGGAAATGCTTCCATATTCCTAACTCCTGAGTTCTAAAATACAAACATGACAGTGTGACTTGGACAGGTAGACTAAAGTTAGTCTCAGGAATATTGTAAAGAACATCTCTGGTGTTAAACAGTGACTCTGACAGTGTAGATATTATTCCTACTTTGGCTCATATGAGAAGGTCTGGCAAGAAAAAGAAAATTGGATGAAAAGCCATTGGTTGTAGGCTTTGAACTACTATATGCCACTCTTTAGCTATATGACTTTGGCAAAGTTCATGATTCTGTTTCCTGAATGTGAAATGGGAAAAAATTTCCCAGATTCATAAAGTTGCTGGGAGGTTCAAGGCTGCTAAAAATTAAAAGTTCTGATCGATTCGTTATTAATTCTCATGAGGTCCAGGTTTGTTTTCTTTTCCTACTGTTTTGCCCTGGACTGAGATGTTGCTTCCTGGTCTAAATTTTGGAGGTGTTGATGGGCACTGTGCTATATGGAATGGAAATGACCCTACCTTGGGAATCTTTATAAGAGAATTTCCCTACATTCCTTGAAGCAGTATTAAAGCTGCTGGTTTTATGAATTTGACTGACAAGCATGGTGGGTGAGCTGTCAGATTTTCAGCATCAAAGGCTGGGGTTCTTGATTGTGATGTAGATGCAGATTTGGGGGAAAGAGATAGAGATATAATTAGATTTCCTGTACTGCTTTGTAGGATCTTCAGCAGTAGTTTATTCGTTATTCTTAGACTAGATGAACTTGAAGTTATCAAAGAACACTTACAATAGATTATACTGAATTTGATGCATTAAAGTATCAGAAAGCAATTTTTAAAATGTAAACTTTTTATTGACTTGTAATTTACTTACAGAAAGGGACACATAGTCTAAGCATATAGATCGATGAATTTTCAAAACTAAACACAATCGTGCAATCAACACTAAGATCAAGGAACAACATGAACAGACCCAGCCCCTCTCGATGGACTCCCCAGTCACCTACAATCCCTTTCCCCCAAAGATAACCACTATTCTGACTTCCAACACCATACACTAATTTTGCCTGTTTTTTTTTAATCTGACATAAATGTCTTTTGTATCTGACTTCATTCACTTTAGATGTTTGTGAAGTACATTCATGCCATCATAAGTGGACTGAAATTCATATAATTCTAATAGCACAATGAAATCAGTTTCTGCTCATCACCCTTCTTTTCCCAGGGGAAAAGTCAAACTCCTTTGAATGAATAAACCACAACTTATTTACCCATTTGAATGTCACAGGCATTTTTGTTATTCTTAGCTTTGGTTATTGTGCATTTCTCCACAAGACTTTGGTGTATGTATGCGTGTTATTGTAGTACATCTACTGAGTTTTAAGGTGTGTACACATTTATTTTTAGTGAATACCGCCAGATAGCTTTCTGAAGTGGTAGTACTATTTACATGCCAACCAGCAGTGAATGATAATTCCAATTTCCTCTATATCTTTGCCAAAATTTAATATTGACTGTGGTTTTATTTTAGCCATTTTGGTGGGAGTGCAAAAAGCAAAAAGAAAACCAAGAAATACCAACATGAAAATCAGCTCTGAAGTCGCCTTGCCCCTGTACTGATGTTTCATTGTACATTAAGGAAACTTTTCTATCATGGGAATAATCACCACATGATGGCTTATTTCATCTACCATCTATCTATCACTGTATCTATCTATCTATCTATCTATCTATCTATCTATCTATCTATCTATCTAATGACTTGAAACAATTTAAAATTACTACCAGGGGAGCTGAAGTAGGGTGAGGACTAAACATTTCAGTACAGAAATATTCTAGGTTTGTCATTGCTACACATCATACAATTATTTTTCAGGGCAGACTCAACTTAGAAATTCTTCTTTACCCACTAAGATCAGAGGGTATCAATCTCTTTAACTTTCAAGGGGAGAGAATTGCACAAAGCTATGAACACCAGAAAAAAATGGGAATCATTGTGAGTCACCTCCATGTCGATCTTCAGGGGACCGTCTGCAGATCTAGGAAGGCATGTTCATATGACAAACTAGTGATGTTAAGAGTGGGAGTGGAAATTCGAAAGTGATTGTTTTAGGCCTTTGCTTACATCTCATCTGTTAACATCCCATTTGCAAAACGAAGTCCCATGGATCAGAGACAGAGTAGGGGGGTACTGCAAGGTTACATGGCAAAGGTTGTGGATGAAGGAAAGTGAAGATTTGGGGTATGAACACCTCATTTGTATAATCCAAGAATTTAGTCCTATGTAAATCTCACCTCCCTCTTCCTCTGGCAGACGTGCCTGGAAGAACCAAGAGTCCCATTGGTGTCTCACAAGTGCTCACAATCCTGGTATTCTCTCCCTTCTAGGCTCTCTGCTACCTGAAAACTCCCATGTGACTGGTTGGGAGCTTAAAAGGGTTCCCTCCATCACCCTGCATGAGAACACTAATGTCTGAGCAGATATGCTGTCTCCAGGACTCCTAAAGCTAAATAACCTTTCTGTTTCCCACCAGAAGAGGGGAGAATATTGTTCTTACCCATTCTGTGACCTATTCCTTGTCTCATAGAATCATTCATGAAATCAGTTTCTGCTCACCACCCTTCTTTTTTCAGGGGAAAGGCCAAACTCAAGGTGTCCTCTCCACTCACCCAACCACATATTCAGATATGGGAAGAGCCAACCACCCTGTCTGTCTGTCTGTGTTCTCTCTCAATCTAAAGAATGTTCCAGGACTTGTTACAGGTCAGTGCTTTTCAACACTGGCTGCACATTACAGTCACCTGCGTGCTTTTAAGAATTCTCATGCTCAAGATGCACTCAAGAACAATCTTTGGGAATTAATTCCAGACATTGACATTTAAAAAATTTACCCAGATGAATCTGATGTGTAGGCAAAATTGAGAACTCCTATTTGTGTAGACCAGAGTGTATCAGGTAATAGTTGCACATAAGATTTTGGAGCTCAGAGTGGGCAGAAACGTTCATTTGTATTTGACTATGATAAAAGCATTGTCTCCTTCAAGGAATTTTTCAGTAAAAAGACTTTAGATGTAAATAGAAGCACATTTGCTTTAACACATTCTTGCGTCCAGCACTCTGGCACCACAGTGAGAGAAAACAATTCCCAGAGGGATTTATTCACTTGCCCCAAATCATACAACTAATTAAAGCACAACTAGGCCTGGGTCCTGAATTTTTTGTCTTTTCTTTAACATCAATTTATCTTCAAAACATGGACTTTAAAATTTTGGGAGTAACACGCTAGGCTCTATAATCTTCCCAATATACATGAAAAAACCCACAGGTTTTTTTTTTTGTTGCTGTTGTTGATCAACTTAGAAGCAGGCCTTTCAGAAGTTAATGGAAAATACTAGAAAAACAAATTAAATTGAATTTTCTAGGGTTATCTCCAAAGAAGGCTATCTAGTACTTTTAGTTTCAAAGTCATCTTTCTGATCATTTTGAAGATTGAACATCACTTTTTTTTTTTAATTTTAAAGATGTGGGGTACAATTCAAGGTTAGGTATACAAATGTTCAATATGCAGGTACCCTTCTTGATGAGGTATGCCCCTCCCTCTCCTGTCAGTTTCCCTCAACTGCCAATCCCACCCCTTCTCCCCTGGCAGTTTCCCACTACTGCCAATCCCTTTCTTATAGTACTATAATAATTGTTCAAGCTTCGCTTATGAATGAGAACATATGGTACTCTGTTCTTTGTTTCTGTGATAGATCACTGAGTATGATAGACTCTAAATCCATTCAAGTTGCTGCGAAGTCCATATGTTTGTCCTTCTTTATGGCTGCATAATATTCCATCGTGTAAATGTACCACATTTTTTTTTATCCAGTCCAGCTTTGATGGGCAGCATGGTTGGTTCCATGTTTTTGCTATTGTGAAAGAGCTGCAGCAAACATGCGTGTGCAGATGTCTTTTTTGTAGAATGATTTGAGTTCCTCCGTGTATATTTCCAATAGTGGGATTGCTGGGTCATGTGGATGAACATCAAGTTTTAAAGGGTACATTGGAATGCCTCTGTGTGCTATTTATAATAGAATATTTTGTTGTCATTATTCTAATTTAGATGTACAGTTGTTTTGGGGACATAGAGAAGGAAATGGATTATATGAAATTTTTATGTGTATTTAATGTCATTAAAGAAAGCTTCTTTAAATGGTCTATGTGTATGCATTTAATATCCATGCTTAAAGTTGCTGATTCTTGAGGAAAGGGAAAATTCAGATGAGTACGACATACATATTAGTCCTTGTGTCACATGAAACACAGTAGATTAAACTATAAAACCATAGATATTAAAGTGTAATAAGTGCCAAAGTCACCTGGAGGGCTTGTGGAGTCACAGTCCTGCCCCCAACTTCAAAGTTCCTGAATCAGCAGGTCTAGCGCAATGTATTAACAATGTTTTCATTTTCTGTATTCCGATGTTTTGACATCTGGGGCCTTGCTGTCCTGGAGCAATTGTCCCTCCAAGGTCTGCCAGTTCCTAGAGATAGTAAACAGCTCACCTGTTGCACACATTTTAAACACAAACCAGTCTATCCATTCACCTAATCACCCTAGGGCCAGGTACCATACAACTAGGGATAAGCCCTCTACCCCAAAGCCTGCTGGAATTCTTCTAGCTAATGAATTTTAAGCATACTTACACTTCCCTGCAGTTCCATTCCATGGGAACCACAGCAAAGGCTCTCATTCACATTTCTCTCATCTCCCTCTGCCTCCTGACACCCAGGTGTTTCCCCACATGACCCTTCCCATGGTGGGTGCCCCTTTCTCTTGGAAGCTGTGCAAAATAAACCATCTAATCAATGGCAATTGTCTCCTGATCTATTGGCCTCACCACGCCTAACTAATAATAAAATCTATATTAAAACAAGTGAGATATAAGAGTTTGCATTTCCGACGTGTTCCCAGGGGATGTTGTTGCTGTTCATCTTGAGGAAACACTTTGAGAACTACTTTCCCCAAACATTTGAAAGCTGTCGTGTTTATGTATGTCTGTTAGTGGGGGAAGGAAGGTGAGGGGCAAAAGGTGATAGAGGCGTCCTGTGGTAACCTACAGAGAACGAGGATCTTTGTAAAAGCTGTTTAATCATTACACTGCTGTGCTTATTAAATCATTTTATCATGTATTTGTGTCCTCCTATAAAAGCCTTGCTGTTATTCCTCTATCCTAATTCTAGGGTCTTTGCTGAATTACTTGTGAGAGAACTGGATAATATAGGAAGGAGAATAAGAACACTGGTTTTAAGTCTGTTACTGAGTTGCATGACTTCGGGAAATTCACTTCATGTCTTTAAGCCTCAGTTTCCTTCCCCTGTAACTCATAGTCATACTAGTAATTCATATCTATCTTAGTCTGTGCTGGTATAGCAAAGACATGCTAAATTTGGTGGTTTATAAACAACTGAAATTTATTTCTCACAATTTTGAAGGCTGAGAAGTTCAAGATCAAGATATCATCAGATTTGGTGTCTGGTGAGTGCCCATTTTCTCCCAGCTAGCTCCTTCATCCTCTGTTCTCACATGGTGAAGATGGCAAACTAATTCTCTGTGCTCTCTTTTATACGGACACTAATCCCTCTCATGAGGACTCTGCCATTACTTTGGGGTTAATATTCTAATATATGAATTTTGATGAGATATAAGCATTCAGTCCATTGCACTACATCACAGGGTTAATTTTAGAATTAAGTGCGCTAAGTACCAAGAAAGCAGTTAGTGCAACTCATGGTTATTGAAGTTATTTTGGTGATAAAACACAGGATTACAATCAATATCATTGTCTTGCCATTTATATAATATAATTTTATGTCTGGGGTTTTGAATTAAGAACAATAGCATACAATGAAAATAATCTAAAAATAAAACTTCTCTACATTTGTTGTTTTACAAAGACGAAAAACAGAATATCCGGATGAAACTCCCTGAGATTGTTCTCTAAGTGATAAAACTATGAGAGCGATAACACTACAAGATGCTGGCATATGATCTTATCCCAGGAATTTATGTCAGAAAGTTATTGTTTTCCAGAATATGCTTCAGTTTCATTCCTACTGTTGGGAAACCCAATGATGCAAAGATGTACAGTGTAATCCCTCTGTACATTTTTAAAACTGCAGCTGATATAATAGGATGGAACAAAAATATCAGCGTGCATTCTACTTCATAAAGTGTGTTTGTATAGTTGCAAAATACAACCCATTTCTTGGGTAGGTCATGGCTAAAAAATAATTGGAAAAGTATTGCTTAGATACTTTTTGAAATGATTTATTTGTGATACTGACCCAGACCAGTGCTAAATAACATTGAATTCCATTATGAGATTCTTTTTTGATCCCCTTTCCATCTCTTTCATTTCCTCTGATTAGACAGACAATCTCCATTTGCTGCTAATGCATCTCTGCCACCTCACTAACCCGCGTGTCTCCCTTTTAAAGGAAGAGAAGCAGACCTCAAGTTTGGAGTCAAGGGCAGAATGTGTTTTTGCTTATTTTCTGTTATGGTCTACTGAAGCTTCTCACATACCTCGGTTTCCAGGTTTTTGCTTCCACTCCATCCCACAAGGGTTTATCATTTTCTTTTCAAATGATTTGATTTAAGCAAAAAATAGATGAAAAGAAAATATCATTGCTGTGACAAACAATACTGAAGATGCTCTCGGACTGGTGGGGGAGTCTGGGAAGCAGTATGCTTGGGTCTTTGGCTGCATCACCCTCCTTAGAATTCTGGGCTGTCTGGAGCACTTCCCCTTGACCAACATGATTGTAGCTCTCTTCATGGAGATCAGATTGATGGCCAGTTTTCCCAGGTGTTGCCGGGGATAGCTGCATTTTTTTCCACCAAAATTAAGAAAACACAGGTGAATATGTCTCATGGAAGTCCCAAGTGCTGGCCTTCCAATGCCGACATCCAGTCAGTACAACGACATTTTTTACCAGAGAAAATGATTTTGGTCTTGCAACTATTCATTTTTCCTTAGATTGGCCACACCATCCTGTTTACCTCTCTCTCTTTCTCCTTCTCTCCACCCCCTCCCCCTTTTCCTTGCAGCTAAGCATTGCTTCATCAGGAAGAAACCACCGACTGGATGGGAAAATCAATTGTGGTGAGGGCATATATCCCATAGGGACAGAGAACTGAGCTTGCATGTCCAGGTTCAGTGGCCAATCCAAGATTTGGAAGCACAGCCTGGCCAGATCTCTATGGAAAATGACTTAGGGCCTTTGTGTGCAGGGGAACCTGAGAAAACTGAGTGTGGTCTGAGGCCTGAAGTGTAACTGGCCCTGCTCTCATTTCTCTGATGGAAGAGCCTAAAAATAAAACAGAGGCAACAAGTGTTAACTCAGGCATCAGCTCTCTTTCCTGGTACAGATACCACTCCTTTTAACACAAGAGTAAGTAGGCCAGAGGGTAAATTGAGAGTTGCCTTTGTCCTGTCCAAGACTTTTCTGTATCAACACCAGGGCTAATTTTCTCTGTCCCTCAATTGACTTGGCACAGTCTTTGCTGTGATTCCCTCCCCAACCCCCCAACGTGAAACCAGGAAAATTGCCAAAATTCCCATCTGTGTGCTTAATGAACTTGCCACTTTATCCTAAGACCCACAGAGACAACTTGACCCCTTCCCAGTGGGCACAGGTGGTTCCCTTTACTGGCATAGGAACCATGTTGGTCCCTTGTGTTTCCGGAGGCAAACTTCACCCCCGACTGTGGTGAGTTTTCCTTCCTCTTCCCCCTGCCCTACCCCACCCTGAGCAACATAATTTGGAAGGCGATGCTTTGATCCTGATGGAAGACAACTTGGTGAAAGCAGGTTGCAGATTTGGAGGGAAAAGCTCAGATTGTCCTGGGCATTGCTTTGGCTGTACTTGCTTGCCAATTTGAGAAAGGAGGAAATGCAGCCAGAATGAATTGCCCTGGCGATTTATGCCTTTGGCAAGTTGTTCAGGAGCTTGGAGAAAGAGGAGAAGGGACCAAAGGGCTCCCATTACAATTTAAAAATAGTCAGCCTTGGGCTCCTCCTCTTCCTGCTTCTGTCTCCCCTGCTTACAGGAGAGCTTTGAAAGGGATTCTCCTCCCCCTGCCTGGTCCCCCTCACCCCCCCTTCCTACTCCCTCCCCTCTTCCACCACCAGTGACGCCAGTTCATTTGAATGGCAAGATTTTTCTGAGCAGGGATAAGCAAGATACAGGAAATCACTATTGAAAGACTTCTTTATGCTTGGTGTCATCACCACCTTAGTATGAGGGATAACCAGAGGCCCCAGTGACGAAAGCAGAGGCCTGGGCCAGCAAGGATGCCCAAGGATCCAGAGGTGATAGAGATGAAACTGATTATCCTCAGAGGTCAGTGGCCACAGCCGAGGTGGTGAACCTCACTTCCGAGGGTCGCATCAGTGGGATTTTACATCACACCCTGAAATTTCAGAACTTTTGAGAAGCTGTTTCATCTTGCTAATGAGAGTCATGCTGTGTGCGTGGGGGTTGGGGGAGGAAGCAAACTGAAGCACTCTTCCTCATTCTTTCCATAAATTTTTGATGCTTTGTGTACCTATGTGACCAGGATCATGTAGTGACCCAATGAGCTTTTTTAGACTAAATTTAAGCTGTAGCGCCCCAAATTTTTAGAAATTGCACTCTGCTGTAGCTGAGCTCAAACTTGAAGTGATTTTGTTTATAGCAAGGATTATTTAATTTTTGGTTTTCAAATTGGGTAGCCGAAGGTTTCTTTCTTACTTACTGGCCAGTCAAAATGTTTGGATGGTTTGAGGCCCCATTGAACAGAATGGCGTAATTATCATTTTCTCTTATTCAAGCATCAGTGTTACATATATTTAAATGAGTGGTTCTGAAAGTTTGGTCCCCAAACTGGCAACACCAGTATCAACATCCACCTAGGAAATTGTTAGAAATGCAATTTCTTGGTCACAAAGATGGAAATAATAGACACTGGGGACACAATAAGGGGGGAGGTAGAGAGGTAGGTTAGGGTTCAGAAATTACCTGTGGGGTACAATGTTCACTATCTGGAGAATGTGCCACCTGATACCCATACCACTACACAATATGTCCATGTAACAAACATGTGTGTGTACCCCTTGAATCTAAAATAATAATAATAATAATAATAATAATAATAATAATAATAATAATAATAGTAATGAAGAAGGAGGAGGAGGAAGAGGCGGAGGAAGAGAAGAAATGCAATTTCTAAGCTTCCAACCTAGAACCTTAGAGTCAGAAACTCTGGGGGCGGGTACCAGGGATCTGTATTTTAACAAATCTTCCAGGTGATTCTGATGCAGGCTCGAGGTTGAGGGCCTCTGATCTAGATAACTCAGAAAGCAACTCTGTTTTCTTATTTTAGATTCAACAGTAAAACTACTGAGACTCAAGAAATATTTTCTATAAGTTAGCACGGATAATCACTTTAAAGCTCAAAACTTTTATAGGCTGTCTCAAATCTGGAAACGAGATGGAATTAAAATTATGACAAGCCAGATAGAATTATATCCATTGTCAAAGGATTACTTTAAAATAAATGTATGTATGTACATTATATATTGACTCTTACTCCCTTCAGTAACATTCATGTACAATTAGAGAAACATTTCTGACTAGAGAAAAGAACTCATCTCAGAAAAGAACTTTAATCTCTCAGAAGATTAAAAAGTAACAATTTGAACTTAAAAAAATTCCTTAGACATCTTCTAGGATGAAGAGTGACCATTTTTTGGGACTGGTATAAAACACTTGCTATAAGTCATATATAAAAAATGCCATCATTTTGTGCTTTTATATTTTGTAATAAATGACAGCTAAGTTACTAGAGCACTCTGGAATGAGTAAATTCTCTTTCCTTTCAAGGTTTCTCAAAGAAACAACATGAATTTCTCCCCTCTTGCTCAGGCACAATTTACCAATTGTCCATGGCTGACTCTTAGAAAGGCATAGAATGAAATGAATGAAAAAAATAAGGGAAAGATTCTAAGTGCAGAGGAAAATCTAGGTGGCACATATTTTCTGACACACAAGACCTCAGGCACCTAAGCATTTTTTTTTCACTGAAACATTTTTATGGACAAAATCTGTGGGCAACATAATCAACTAGTTTTGTGTTTGTCCTTTAAAAAGTTATTTGCGGAAAGAACTGTCCCCGTAGGAGAGTACCAGTGTCCCTGTGACAGTAGTCCTGCATGTTTGGCAACATGTGACTTATTAACCTTGAATTGCAAATACAGCAGTCAGAAGTGGAAGAACTCTGGAGGACATCATGTGGCAGAAGGCAGGACCCCGCGATAAAATGGGCACAGTGTTGTACACCAAACACTGCTCCCATGTAAGGCATCTTTCTGAAATCAATTGAGTATTTTGAAAGCCAACACTTGCTAATCTTTTCATAGAATATTAACAAATGATTTGGGTGGTCTTATAAATCTCCCAGTCCTCTTTCTTCAAACAGTTTAATTTTACTAGAAGTACATGTTTCCATGCTGCAAAGGAAATAAAAATTATTTTTGAACTTTTCTGATGCATAAATAAGGGACATTTATATCCATTCTTTTCTGTGTTAGGAAATCAAATGCACAAAATATTTGAGTTGGCAACATATATTTTTTTCTTAATAGAATTATGCTGTGGCTAGGATCTCTCTGGGACCTACTTATTTTTCATATTGTTTCATTTACCAGTTAGACTTTCTTAAGAGCAAAGGTTGTTACCCTTGGATTTCCTGTGGTGAGAATTCAATAAGAGCTTAATAAATTGACTGTCTCCTGATTTGCCAATTCATATCTAGAACTTGGCCTTTTAAAAAGTCTCCCACGTTACTATAGCAGATTTGCTAATATAATCTGGAATTAGTACCTTCAGGCCTGAAAGAAACCTTAGTTCTAACATTGTACAACTCTGTGATGTTTACAGATGAGGAAACTAATGTGTAGAGATGTTAACTGAAAGTCACACAGGGACTCATGGGCAAAAAACACAGGAGTGGAACCTGGGACCCTAAATCTCCATCTTGGTATGCTTCCATTATGTCCACTGCTGCGATTAGTACTTAATAATCATGTACAAAATACAGCAATGTGTCATTTCCAGTTTCTGGTCCATTTATTTAAGCTTCTCTTCCTACTCTTATCAATACATACATCACAGAAAAATTTCTTAAGACTCACAATCCCTAGAACATAAGATTATCATGTTTAAAATGTTGAATTTGTAGATTATTTATTTGACAGTGGTTGGCTTTGAGAAACATCCTTAGCTAAAAAGGCATTTTTATATTACTTAAAAAATAACTTTTCCTTTGGTCTAGCATTATTTATTTTTCTTTTTTCACATTAAAATTTTATCATGTTTATTTTCAAGCATATTTTTATAAGGAGAAGGAATATTTTTTGTAATCCCCTATGATCCACTTCAGATGCAATTATTTACTAGGGACTGAGACATTTGTCTAATCTATTCCTTTTCCTCTCTATTTTTTTCTGAATTATTTAAAGGCAAATTCCAAGCATTGTTTTATTCCACCCCACTTTATTCTACCCTCACATTCCTCAGTACACGTCTCTAAAGGGTTATGGATATTTTGCTACATAAAACTAATGCTATTATCATACCTAAAAATTGTAATTACAAGGTCATCAAATATCCAGTCAATGTTATGGTTTCCCTGACTGCTTCAACAAATATTTTTAGAGTAGCCTTCCATTGCTAATATGTGTGTCTATACGTTCAGGATTGTATCAAACATAGCACACTTAAAAAAGAAAGAAAGAAGATGAAGAAGTAGACTTACTTAGTAAGAAGGATTTTCCTAAATTCTCACAGCTCTAATCTGGATACCATTCAGTGTGACAGGCTTCTCACTGGGTTCCCACAGCTGGTTAGTGTTTTGAATTCCAGCCCCATGAACTCATCTCAGGCTACATGGGCTAATACTCAGCGCCCAACCTAGAGCTCATATCGCTGATGACAGAGGCCTGGAGCCAGTATGGGCACTGTCTGCCTCTTTCCGAATGCAGTGTCATCTGTGTTATTCTTCCATCTTTGCTAAGAATGAGTGACTCGAATGCCTCTCGGATACATTTAAGCCATTATGGAGGCCAAAATAATGCCATTCAAGCACATTTTGTTGAAAGACCAATGAAATAACCTGCTGCATTGTGTCTGAGCTCGTAGATCTTCTGAGTCACACTGCTTCAAATTCTAATTTCTGTTTCTAAGCTGAGTTTTAAGAAGTTACATAAAGATAAAATAGAGATAGAAAATATAAATATGTATATCACAATTTGACATGCAGTTAATATGGGTTCTGAGTTTCAGTTATATCTTGCTTATCCAGTTCGTAAAAGACACAGTTTCTTAGATTAAATGTAGTCTTCTGCTTATGATAAAGGAAAAATTTTATCCATAAGAAGTATGTCTAAATCAGAGCTCCCACTACTGGAAAACATGACAAGGTCTTCCTTAGATCCTTAAGGGGTGCTATTTTAGGGGCCCCATTAAATTCAATCCCCAAGTATATAAGAGGTTACACAGTACTTATTGAATGATGCCTGAAATTTGAATTAGCTTTTTTTCTTAATGTAAATTTTTTTCCCTCTCTCTTTGCATTGATCTATAATAATGTGAATGAGAATAAGTTCTGAAATAGGATGGGAGGAGAGGGTTTGAATGCTAAACTTTTAGAAGTGGGAAAGGCATATATTGGAAGTATGGCCATAAAATCTGGGGCTATTTTGATGGAGATTTACCGCCTTGTTGGGGTGTTGGGGAGTATGAACCCTAATCTTACAAACAAACTCTTGGAAAAAGTTATCTCTAATCTTGACAAGTTGCTACAAGGACAATACTAGACAGCCTCTGTTGGCAGGTACTTAAAGGGTGTCTGAGGTAGCAGAGGTCGGTAAAGGTGGCATTTGTGACTAGAGTTTGTAGGATCATGGGAGACAGCTTGATCTCGGGCCTGGATGGCATATACACTGCAGGTATATAAAAATTGTTATATGGCAGAAATTCTCTCTTTAGTGGGCATCAAAATCTCTTGAAGAACTTCTTATAACTCAGATGGCTGACCCTACCCCAAGGGTTTTACACTGCGGGTGGGACCTGAGATTCTGCATTTCTAACAAGTCCTCAGCAGATACTCGTGCTGCTGGTCCCAGGGAACCATACTTTGAGAATCACTGCTTTAAGGAGCAGTTTCAGGTGGGTTTGGCCTTTGTCCATCCTTTGCAGTTACCCAGAGAACAGATTTCCAAGTGGAACCATTTAAATTGCAGGTGTTTTGATGTGATTACCACTTAACTTTTCTAGGATGCTTTACTTTTTCTCTTCTTTAGAGTGAAACTGAGCCTGTGTTTGATAGCCACCCTCCAAAGCAGAATGAGAATTTCGAAAGGTCATCAGATCACCTTGTCAAGTCACTCCCTCCAGGTTCCCAGATGCCCTGTCCTTATGGGGCAGTAGGCTCTTCTTAATATTTTTAGGTGAGAGAGGGCCTGCATTCCTCTGTACCCCTATCCTCTCTCAATCTGGGGCTTTCTGAAAATGCACTTCATCTTCCCAGACATTTATACCAGAGTAAAATACGTTAACAGAGGCCAGCGGCATCACTGATCTCCAACCAGGAAGCATTCAGATGTTAGGAAACACGGACGAGCAAATGTTTACTGACCGTGTAATTAATATGATGCCTTGCCCTGTCTATCGGCCTTTAGTACCGTATTTCCTGTTCAAGACAGTGGAAAGTGAAAATATTAGTTGCTGTTTGACCAAAGAAACAAGTGTCTTCCAAATGAACACATGATCTATTAGTCCTGCCAAGTGTTCCCATGGGAACAGGCATTTGACTTTCTTTTACAGCTAATTTCTTTCTTACAGCAGGTTCCCAGACACATCAAATGCCTTGCATTTGAGGTTGAAGTCAAGATTTATAGTCCAGGCTATAGTGTAATTCAATGTCAAACAATTCTGATAACATAAGGGCTGGAAGTCAACCATTTTCTCATGGTTTCTCATAAAAAAAGTAATTTTAGTCAGATTGAGTTTGAATAGAGGGTGTGTCTCTGTGGTGTGATGGATGCTCCTTACCCATGAGCTCCTGCAAAGAAGCTGGCTCCTTTCTTTTGCTACTGTAGCAATGGAATATTAAAATGGACTAAGTGATTCCTGGTTGATGTTATTGTTGGCTAATCCAGTGGTAGTTGTTGTTTTTTTCTCTTTGGAATTCAAAGGGAGAAAAAGAAGCCCAAACAGTTTCTCCTCTGATAGAGCATTATAGCTCTCCTTTCTGTCTTGATTTCTTTTCCTTGTCCTGTTACTGGCTAAACTTTTCTCTGTGGCCCACACATCAGGAAGGTCTATTTTCCTAGAGGAAAACCACCATTTCTGCCAAGAGTAAGTTGGAAAAGAGGGTGTTTTATTTGGTTCTTGTCTATAGACTTGTGAATTTGCAGACCCTTGAAGATGGAAGGACCTTAGGGATTACTTAAAATAAGTCCCTATTTTACAATGGAAGAGGAAGGTGGTTAAGTGATTTTCCTTAGAATGGCACAGCCAGCTGGGAGAAAGAGTGATTGTCTTCTGATCTCCCCCCACAGGTAGTAGCTTGGGTTTTTAATAGGTGGTTAGGTAAGGAGACAGGGACAAGGTCTTTCTTCCTGTAGCCAGATGCTTTATGGGTTAGTAAAGAACTGATCACTTATTGACACAAGGAAGCTGACCATGCACGTCTCTGAACAGAGCTGATGTCCTGCCAATAACACTTCAAAACTCTTGGGAAGAGACCTCTACTTGTTATCTGTGGAGTAAAATTGCCTTGAGTTTTCTGTAGAGGAGTGGAAAATGAAGGGGGAGCTGAGAATTGCTTTAGGACACTATGGAGGGAAGGGGAGTCCTTCACAGGACACCTAGCACAGTGTCCATTCTCCTCTCAAAATTCTCTGATGAAGGGAATGAAAGGAAGACAAGATTAACAAACCACAAGAAATTCTGAGAAATGGCTTTGATGTGGATGGCTACAAATGCAGATTTATTTTTCTTTTGGCATAAAACAAATAAAAATACAACAAACATGCACATCATGTGGAGAAATTTGGGTCCTAGAGTCCTTGCAATTCGAGCAGAACAAAGAAGTGACAGAGCTTGGGTTCTGGGGAAGCACATGGCCAATAATCTCATTGTGACAGACAGAATGAGTAACCGCAACACTAATGATGATAAAGACAGAGCTTGAGGTAGCGGAGAGGAGCCCAGTTGCTTCAAAGTGTCTTGTAGACCTAGCCTGAGTTAGCAACTGTAGATACTAGTGACAAAAAAAAAAATTCAGTCACTAAACAAAACTGTTGTGAGCATGTCTTCTACACTGGTTATCCTGGCATACAGCAACTCTGATCAAAGTGTGCTTCAAGGACCACAAAATCAGAGTCACTTGGGGGTGGAGCCCAGAAATCTGTTGAAACAAGCTCTCGGGTTGATTCTTGCTTACTCCAGAATTTGAGTAGCAGGGGCAAAAAGAACTTGTGCTATGTATGTGTGACGGCCAGCTTGTGAAGTGAGTGAGGGTTTGTTGCAACTATATGAGAGGACTTGTTGCTTGAATCTACTGTTGTTTTTCCCCTTAGATACATGGTTATGAAGATTGAGGGAATACTGAAGAGGAATTTACTTTTCCTCCTTTGTTCAACTGGGAATTGATTGTAGGAATTGTTAGTTAACTCTAGGTCATTTAATTCAATCCAGAGTTCAACAGCATGTTTCTCAACACAAGAAGGAGTTGACTGTTGAGGTTTCATGCCCTCTTAGAACCCAGAAACTGGAGAGGGGAATATAAATGTTTTCCCAATTACAATTTTCAGTCTCTACCTGTAGACTTACTGTGGGCTTCGATAAATAAAAGAATATCTGTTTTTTCAACTCCTGATTTTAAAACTTGGCTCTGCTATTTAAAAGTTGGATTTCCCTGTATAAACTGCATATCCTCTTTCAGCCTCTGTGTTTTTTATCCGAAAAAGTGGAAGGATAATGACTGCCTTATAGCAAATGCTATGTGAGGATTATTAACTCTAAGTAAGGTGGTGTAAACAAACTATCTAGAACAATGTTAGCCTGTGGTATTTCTCAGTAATGAGGTATTATAATTATGGTGATATTTGATGAAAACGGCAGATTCTGATTCACAAAACTGATAAGGTCAGAAGGTACCAGTTTTTTCCCTGATAACTTCTTTTAGAGGTACTAATGTAAATTTGATAGAGTATAACATAAATTTAGTATGGAATACAGATCCAAAGTATGCAGAACCATGACTTTCACAAAGTGAGAGCAAATCTGAACTTAACCCAAAATACAGAACGTTTTCAGCATCCAGTTTCCATGCTCAGTTCGCCACATCCCCAAGAACAGCCACTGTTCTAACTTCTAGCACTTGACTAATTTTTTTTGTTTTTGTAATTTTATTTACAAGATTCATAGTGTGTGTGTTCTTTTGTGTCTGACTTCTTTTACTCATCGTGTGTGTGTGTGTGAGAGAGAGAGAGAGAGAGAGAGAGAGAGAGAGAGAGAGAGAGAGAGAGATTCATCCATTTTGTAGCCTTTTCATATAGACTGCTGATTCTTGTTGCTAGATGACCTTTATTATAGAAATATACTACAATTTGTTCATTCCATTCTTGTGGGTTCTTGTGTTGTTTCTAGTTTTGGCTATCATGATTAGTACTCCATGGACTTTTTTTGAGCATGTCTTCAATAAACTAATGTGCATGTATCTGCTGAGAATACACTAGGAGTGGAATAGTTAGGTCATAGGATATACTCATGCTCAGTTTAAATATCACCAGTTGTCCAATGGGATTGTATAGATGAACATTCCTACCAGAAGGGGATAAGACTTCTACTTGCTCTTCTTTCTTACCAAGAAAGTCTAGTCTGTTTGTTCTTGTACACATGGAATTTCACCAGGATTTTAATTTGCTTTTCCATGATTAATAGTAAAGCTGAGCACCTTTTGACTTAGCTATTTAGCTATCCTCTTTTGAAAAATGTGCATTCCAACCTTTTGTCCATTTAAAAACAAATCATGTTGTCCTTTTCTTATTGATTTGTAAACATTTTTATATTTTCTGAATATCCATCCTTTGCCAAATGCATTTTCATTTTTATTATTATCATTTTTTAAGATGTGAGGTACAATTCAGGGTTAGGTATACAAATATTCATTATGCAGATACCCTTGTTGGTGAGTGTGCCTCCCCCACTTTTGGTTTCCCACTCTGCCAATGCCAGATGTATTAATTTCAAATTTCTTCTCCTACTCTGTGACTTGACTGCTATCATCTTATTAAAGTTGTCATGGCTTTTAATTTTCTTAGGGTTGCCAGAAAGATATAGGGCTACCAGTTACATTTAAATTTCTGATAAAGAACACATAATTCTTAGTATGATCATATCTCAAATATTTCATGAGAGGCCCCTATAGTAAAAATTATTCATCATTTATGTAAAGTTCAGCTATAACTGAGAATTCTGTATTCTTATGGCTACCCTACTCAGAAGGATTTTTTTCCTCACTGAGGCACAAGCCTTTTCAAGAGTGGCAACACTGAGCCCCGATGGAGGAACAGGGCACTTGCTCAATCAGTTCAAGTATCTTAGTTTTAAAGTCCCATCAAACAAACACCACAGGATTTTTAATATATATATTTTTTCAGTAAGGGTCTCACTCTGTAACCCAGACTAGAGTGCAGTGACCCAACCATGGCTCACTGCAGCCTTGACTTCCTGGGCTCAGGCAATTCTTCCTCCTCAGCCTCTCGAGTAACTGAGACTACAGGTGCATGCCACATGCCTGGTCATTTTTAAATTTTGTTATAGAAAGAAGATCTCACTATGTTGCCTAATCTGGTCTTGAACTCCTGAACTCAAGTCATCCTCCTACCTCGGCCTCCCAAAGTGCTGGAATTATACAGGCATGAGCCATCATACTCTCCCTAAAACTTCTTTTTTTTCCTTTTAAACACCAACTCTTTATCTTCCAATTAAAGTATTCCAAAACATTTACTATTGAACAAATACTCTTATAGTTGTGACCCACTTCCATTTTGACTTCTTTTTCCTCTTTGACTCCTATCTATGAACCTCAGTGTCCAGTGGCCAATATGAGTGCAGGTCGAAATGGAAAGTAATTGAATGCCTCAGTTCTCACCTCTGTTTGCTTCCCTCAGGCTTCTTAACCACTTTTCTTGAAGTCAAGGTACTTTTTTTCCTCCCTTCCACTTGCCACTTTATGTTTACTGAGGGAATGGTAGCTTGGAAGTAAAGTACAAGAAAAAACGCAGTTCCTGTGGCTGATGCAGAGCATGTGGATCATAAATAGAGATGATGCTGAGGAATTATGCCTGTGCAGAGTAGAGAGAGCTAAGAAGACTACAACAGAAGACTTATGAAAGAGAAAGGAAATAGGACAAGAAGGTTTTATTCAATAAACATTATTGGAACAAATTGCTTCAGCCTTCTGCCAAGATTCTAATAAATAAATCAGAGAATAAAATAAAATTTAGGTTCATAGTGTGTTAAGGAAACAGAATTGTCCTCTAGAAACTGAAAAGAATGTCAGAGGTCATAGGGCAAAGAAGAAAATATGTCATGCAACAGAAGAAAAAGACAATGGGAATCCAATTAAATGCAGGCCCCCCCGTCAGAGAATGTTCTAGAAAGAAAACTCAGAGCCTGGGTCTGGCCTTGATTTCTACATCGTTGTTAAGCTACTGGGCGATTTAGTTAGCACCCTTGCCCACCCCTTTTCCCCAGGTCTCATTTTCTCAGCTGTGACTTGAAGACATTGGTCCTCACAATTCAAAGTGTGGTTCCTGGGTCAGCAACATCTGCAGCATCTGGGAACTTGTTAGAAGTGTGGAATCTACTTAACCCTATAATCCCAGTACTTTGGAAGGCCGAGGCAAGAAGATTGCCTGAGCCTAGGGGTTTGAGACCAGCCTGGGCAACTTGGTGAGACCTCATCTTTACAGGTAAAAAAAAACCAAAATAAAAAAACAACTGGGTGTAGTAACGCCCACCTATAGTACCAGCTACTTGGAAGGCTGAGGCTGAAGGATCACCTGAACCCAGCAGGTTGAGGCTGTGGTGGCCATGAGCTTATCACTGCACTCCAGCCTGGCAGAAGAGACTCTAACTCAAAAAAAAAAAAAAAAAAAAGGAAGTGCAGAATCCTGACCACATGTAGAGGCTCCCATCTGCAATCCCAGAACCTGGGGAGGCAGAGGCAGAGGATTGCTTGAGCTCAAAAGTTCAAGCCCAGCCTAGGTAACATAGTGAGACTTCTCTCTACAAAAATATTTTAAAAATATCCAGGCGTGGTGGTGCCCACATGTAGCCCTAGCTACTAGGGAAGTTGAAGTGGAAGGATTGCCTGAGTTCAGAAGGTCGAGGCTGTGGTGAGCCATGATCATGCCACTACACTTCAACCTGGGTGACAGAGTGAGACCTCGACTCAAAAAAAAAAAAAAAAAGGAAACAAATAAGAAAATATAAAAGAAGTATAGAATTGTGGGCTTCTTTCTAGATCTGTTGAATCAGAATTTCTGAGGACAGGGCTCTGAAATCTGTTTTTTAACAAGTCCTTCAGATGATTATGTAGCATTCTAATGATGGGTAAGTACTGTGCTACTCTAGTGCGTTTCAAATTTTAACATGCAGAAAGTTTTGTTAAATGCAGATTCTGGTTTCCATTGTCCGCAGAAGGCCAAACACACTTTCAGTTGAAGCTGATGCTGCCGGCAGGTGGATCACACTGTGAGCAGCACGGTTTGCAATGCTCTTTTTGAATTAGGTTTGAAAATCTCCTTTTGAATTTAAAAATGAGAAGAGACGTGTTAAAGAGGAAACTGGCACACACACAAAAAATCTACATCAGTAGACCCATTTGCATTCAAAATAAAATAAAATAAAAATTAGCCAGACTTAGTGATTCCTGCATCGCATACTAGGATTTTCTTTTTTTTTGAGTTGGAGTCTCACTCTGTCACCCAGACTGGAGTGCAGTGGCTGCTCCCGGCCACCGCAGCCTCGACCTGCTGGGCTCCAGCGATCCTTCCACCTCAGCCTTCTAAGTAGAGACAATCATGCTTATGGGGCAGATTTTCTTAGCAATTTTTGTGTTGTCCTAAAGAGGAGCAAAAGACAAAATAAACTATTTCTGTATCTAATCTATTAAAGTGTGTTTATGCTTTTAAAACAAGACTATTCTAGAAAAATCTGTATAGAAATTAGCTTCCTGATTGTCATTGCCCCCCATAGCAGAATGTGTGTAGTATCATTTCCCCAAATCATGAACTCTTATGAGTTGTATATGTGCAAGACCCACCCACCCATAAGTGTTAGTATACAGATTCTTTCTCTCTCTCTCTCTCTCTCTCTCTCTCTCACACACACACACACACACACACACACACACACACGAGCTCCTGAGTGGTAGCAAGGCAAGACAGATTCCTGAGCCAGTGGAGGCCACAAATGTCCTGGCCCTAGCTTAGCTCCCAGGCCTGAGGAATTCCAGCCTGTACCACATTGAAATAAGGCAAACCCCAGGCTCTTAGAGTTCAAGCTGCAGGAAGTGGCAGGAAGCTCCTGGCAAGCAGTCCCCAGGCCTGAAACTCGACTTGGGAAGTTTAAATGCACAAACTGTCCAGAAAATTGTCATGGTAGAGGAAAGTTGGTCTGTCTTCCACTGGTGTGTGGTTGTTGGGGAGTTGGGTTGTGCAGAGCAAGAGAAAAAGGTCAACATGATGCTAAATGGGAAAGAGCCTTTTGACAGAAGGAGAGACATGAATGGGGATAAAAGGATGGATGAGAAGTTTATTTTGTCAATACTGAAGGTGATGATGTTGATGATGAGGAGGATGATATACATTTTGAGCACTTTAGGTGACAGTCTCTTTTTTAAAGCTTCACGCATATTATTTAGATCTCACAGTAGCTTTGAAATCTGGGCTCTATTATGAATTACATTTTATAGATGAGGAAATGGAGGTCACAGATAGATTAAGTAATTTTCACAAAGCCATACAGTAATGAAATGTTGAAAGCTAGTAACAAGCTAGAGAGTATTTCTCTAAAGCCAGCATACTTTACATTTCTTAATGCCTACTGGATCCAATATAGGGTGGAATTTGTATAATTTAGTATGAGGTAGTGGGAAGAATCTGAAAATTTGAAGTAGAAATGTTTCTTCCTAACATTGCCACTGGTTAGGCGGATGTGATAAGGTGATTATAAAAATGGCCCCAAGTCTTCCTGTATTCTGTAACCCATTCCTTGTGATGTGACTTTTCAGCAATTCCCAGCAAGAGGTGGAAACTCTATCCCTGCCTCTGGAGTCTGGGCTGAACTTGTGACTTGCTTTTGTCAATTCAAGGCAGCAAAAGTGATGTCTGGGTTTCAAGAAGATTTTCATGCATATGTTGACTCTCTTGGAACATGAAACCAAGTCAAGGTTAACTTGTTAGACGATAAAAGGCACATGGCCTAGTATTTCCGTTGCCCCTGGCCAGTAACTACCCAACCATAGGACACAGAGTGAGACCATTCTTTCCTCTACTGATTTGCTACGAATGCACATGGTCAACATCAGCTGACCTTGGCCCTGATCAGGAAGACTGATTAGCTGACCCACAGCCTTCTAAGTAACAATTTTGGTGGTTGTTTTAGGGCTGCAAATTCAGGTTTTCTGTATGGAAAACCTTACAGAATTCTGACAGAACAGCACAGGCGAGACTATCCTCCAAACATGTCATAATCCCCTCATTCTCATCTTGATAAGATATGATGTCCTTTTTAGCTTTGACAAGAACTTGGTACCACTTTCTTCTCTATGTTACAGATGTTTGTCCAGTGGATACAAGAATTACTTCTCAGGGCCTGACATAACCTGAAATCTACCACGTGAACATGTTAGCAGTCCACCATGTTGGATCTTGTCTCTATCCTGTACCTTGACCTCCTGTTCATGATCTTCTCCTGCCTTCCAAATGGTACTAAGTAACCCACGAGCATCTATATGTGGTTTGTCTCTTTGAAGCTTAAATAGTGGCATCTTAAATTTTGCTTACCTAGGAGTGGCCAATGAGTTTGACTTTCCAAAACAGAGACCCAGAGGTTGTGAGACAAGCTCACTCATTAGATACAAGAAAGGCAAAGATGTCTTTATGTAAACCTACAGGAAGATAGTACATATTTTGGAGACTTACCATCACATACGTAGGCAGATGAATGATTGGCTGATGATAGATAGGTTGCTTTCTGCTGAGGATGAACTTTCTCTAGCTATTAATGATGTTAATTTAAATTCTGGGTGGAAGACTATCTAATCTGGTAACTATAACATAGGTTCCTTTAACTATTGTGTGAAGGGATAAGATTTTCTCTGTCTCCTAGAAAGGGAAGAAAAAGGATCCCAGTTGTGTTGGTAACTGCCTCACTGAAGTTCTCTGAGTGTGCCACATGTGTGTGGTTTAGCTGGCGACCGTGGTGTCTGTATGTATGTGGTCATAGATTTGTTATAACTTCTTGTCTGCCAAGGCAAGACCACCAGTTCCATTTTAATTCTAAGTTAACCTCAGGCTGGAGCCAATCCACATTGCTTGAACATAAACGCTGACACTTGATCCACTCATCCTCCTTGGCCCCACAATTTGTTGTTTTTCTTTTTCTTTCTTTCTTACTTTCTTTTTTTTTCCTTCCTCAAGGGAGCTTGAACATTTGTTAGCTATCCAAAACCAACACTTCGTGTATAGGACAGAATGATTACATAATCCTTTATAGGTTCTTATAGTTTCATTATATTGAAAACATTGCAGCAATGTTATAAAATGTTGCAAACTAAAGAGCAATTTCTAAATGACATACTTGGAACTAGGACATCAAGTTTGACTGTGGGAATCATTTCAATTCTTTTGAGAAATGGACTCACTATCCTAAGAGGAGTGCCCTCTTTTTAATGAATGGCTTCAGACAGGCTTCTGTTTACTGTTTCCATTGAAATTAAAAATATAGGATGTGTTTCTACATCCTGATAGTGCGAATGTAGATGACAAGATGACATTATATAAGAAAGATTGAATTATCTTGTTTTTAAAATTGTTAATTGTTCATTAAAGGAAAAGAGGAAATTAGTCTGCTAAGCATTTCAAACCTGATAGCTAATTGGTGTCCTGCCCATGCCTATGACAGGATTTTCATCTTGAATGCCTAAATCTGAATTGAAACCTCCTAATTTTTAGGCTATTTAAGCATTTGTGAATTTGACAGAGTGGGAAAATTTTTACCTTAAATGTCTTGTGGCATGCTAACATGGTGGCCTATGTCCCTTGGTTCAATTGTAAAAGTTACTTGATATAAATATATTTCTATATTTGGAGCTGTAGTTGTTCTCCAAGACTGCCTGCCCTCTTTCCAGAAAACTTGCTTGGTGACTTGTTTGCAGAAGCAACAAGTTCGACACTGTGATATTGCCAAGGATTCCTCTCTTAGTCACTAACCAAACTTTACAAACACCACATTATCATGAGTTAAAAATAATTTCTATTGGGATGATTGGAAAAGAATGCTTACCACTAAAAATATTGGGAGTGTTGTAGGTAACACTGGAAAGAGCACTGGTGCTTTCAGATGATCACATCCAAATTCCTACTTGTTGAGTGCAAAATTCAGCCCCTCCAGGACCCCTCTGAAATGGAATACAGTTGAGATGTCAAGGGCAGAAAGGAAGACTTGAACTTGTCAGAGGATCTGGGTAAGAATTCCAACTCTATCAACACTCTCCTGGTGGTACAGCAGCTGGTTACATTATTCAACCTTATCCATGCCCCAGTTTCTTCATCTTTAAGTAGGAACAATATATATCTACTTTCTGAATGGACTGTTTGAATGGGGATTATATTAGATACTTATGCCAGTGCTTGTTGTGGCTTCCTTGTTTGCCTCTCTACCACCTGCCTTCTCATCCTCTGCTACAAAATACATTTCACACTTCCTAACACGGCACACTAGGCCTTCCACAGTTTACCCTTGTCTACCTTCCAGTTGAGTCTTTCACCAAGCCCTCTATCTGACAGGCTCTAATTTCTGGCCACAGTATACACTGCTATGCCTCATGGATCATGCCATTCACTATGCTGAAATGCCCCTCCATTTCCACTTCCATGGCAATCCCCACCCTGCCTTTAAGGATCAGCTCAAACATCACTTTATCTCAGATGTTTTTTCTTGACTGATCCATCTCTCTCTGGTTTCCTTCAACTTTTATTTATACTGCTAGCCTAATGTTCTTATCTTTTCTTGAGCACTCACCTACTGTATTTAAAAATGATACTACTGGTGGTACCATTATTTCTCTGGTGAATTCACCTATGCATCTTTCCACTTTGTTGGCTCCTGTGATTCCCAGTTTTATTAAGTTCTTATTTTCTTATTTTTTTTGAGTTGGAGTCTCACTCTGTTGCCCAGACTGGAGTGCAGTGGCCGCTCCCGGCCACTGCAGCCTCGACCTGCCAGGCTCCGGCGATCCTTCCGCCTCAGCCTTCAGAGTAGCTGGAATTACAGGCGCGTGCTACCACGCCCAGCTGATTTTTGATTCATTGTAGAGATGAGGTCTCGCCAAGTTGCCCAGGCGGGTCTTGAGCCCGCGGGCTCAGGCAATCCACTCGCCTCAGCCTCCCAAAGGCACGGAATTACAGGTTGAGCCACCAAGCCCGGCTAAGTTCTTATTTTCAATCAGAATTTTGACAAAGTGATTCAGTTTGGTCACATTCAGATTGGGCTGATAAGATATATGAGGGGGTTAACTCTCCCAAAAACCTGAAGTTATCTTTTGGAGTGTGGGCCCTTTGTAGTACAAGCTTTCCCCACTAGGTAAGAGTTCTAGGAACCCTTTGGCAGCAGTGTACCAGCTAGCATTGGTGTGAGAGGTTGTGTTTGGCTTCAGTGAATTTTTTTTTGAGATTCTTTCAACATGCTTGCCCATTTCATGATGGGTGGTTTACAAGCACACCTGCCCACATCGTGCTGCTGAGTGATCAGCAGTTTTTGACCAAAAATGTCATGACCCCCCCATACCCCACCTTTCTTATTCACCCAATCTTTCCCCAAATGACAGGGTTTTTTTCTCCCCAGATGAAAAAAGTTCTCAAAGGGAAACATTTTGCCCATGTGGAAGAGGTGAACCAAAGAAACAGCAGGAACACAGAAAGGCATCAAAATTGATGAGCTCAAAAACTGTTTTGAGCCTGGCTCGGTGGCCTGTAATCCCACGCCTTTGGGAGGCTGAGGTGAGTGGATTCGAGACCCGCTTGGGCAGGCGAGACCTCATCTCTACAATAAAATCAAAAAATTAGCTGGGCGTGGTAGTGTGCGCCTGTAATTTCAGCTACTCGGAAGGCTGAGGCGGAAGGATCGCCGGAGCCCAGCAGGTCGAGGCTGCGGTGGCCGGGAGCGGCCACTGCACTCCAGTCTGGGCGACAGAGTGGGACTCCAACTCAAAAAAAAAAAAAAGAAAGAAAAAAAAAAACTGTTTTGAGCAGTGAAAAAAAGTGTCTCAATAGGTGTATTGCATCAAATGGAGAGTACTTTGAAGGTGACTGAAGTTTAAACATGTAAGAATAAATATACAATTTTTAAGAAAGAAATTCCAGTTTATTTTGAGTCCCCTTCATATACAGACAGAAATCGTTGAACTTTGCTGATAAGAGGAAGTCTAGAATTCCAAGCCAACTCTTTCATTTAATAGATGAGGAAAATAAAGCCAAGAGAAAATGATAGGCTTGAAAAAAGTCAGCAAAACTAGACCCAGATTATCTGACTTCCAGCCCAGTGGCCTTCCAAGAGAGTAGGAGACTTGATGAGGAATACTTGATTCAGAAATCAGCATCCATTTCCTTCTTTTGGTAACAAATCTTTGCATTTTCCTTTGGGGAGTTTTGCCTGCTCAGTTATCAGTCCTGCTAACCCCCTGAGAGGGATAGTTCTGCAGCACTGAGAGTGGACACATGACCTAGGTCACAGATGAATTAGTGTGTTCTATACCCTTAACTACAGTGTTTGGTTTGTGACAGGCATGAAATTCAGCTTGACTCAGTAAGATTCAATCCAAAACTTTTGCCTGGATTGCTGAGAGGACAACTCTGTGATATCATTAGCCATAAAGGTGGTATTGGCAGTTGAGGGTCACCGTGGGGAGGGGCTTAGTTAAAAGTGGGGCTAGCACATGGAGAAGAGAGCTCAAGAAAGAGAGGTGGGAGAGAGGAAGGGAAAAAATAAGAGCAAGAGAGAATAAGAGTATGGAATATAAATGTGAGCTTCTGGATTCAGCTGTACTTGAAGCAGGAACCCCTGGAAGTTTTAGACACATGAGCCAGTAATTTTCTTTTTTGCTTAAGTCAATTTGGTTTGTGTTTTCTGTTGCTGGTGATTGAAAGAGTTCAAATTATATATCCTCTAGCTCTTTTCCTTGTTGCTCACTTCTGGAGAGTTTTTTTTTTTTTTTGAGTTGGAGTCTCACTCTGTCACCCAGACTGGAGTGCAGTGGCCGCTTCTGGCCCCCGCAGCCTCGACCTGCTGGGCTCCAGTGATCCTTCCACCTCAACCTTCCAAGTAGCTGAAACTATAGGCGTGCGCTACCATACCCCGCTAATGTTTTGATTTATTGTAGAGATGAGGTCTCGCCAAGTTGCCCAGGTGGGTCTCGAACCCGCGGGCTCAGGCAATCCACTCACCTCAGCCTCCCAAAGTGCTGGGATTACAGGCTGAGCCTCCAAGCCCAGATCTGGAGAGATTCTTAATACCTCAATTCTAAAATTTTCTAATTTCATTTCTCAAATGCCACTGCCTCACTCAGCCTCAATTTCTTCAAATTGTAGTTGAAAACAAAACACCAAACTGACAAGCTTCTGCAAAGCCAAAGAAACCATTGAGAGAGCGGAGAGATAACCCATAGATTGAGAAAAAATATTTGGCAACTGTATATCTGACAAAGGCCTAACATCTAGGATCTACAAGGAACTCAAACGTGCTGAAAAGAAAAAAACAAACAGCCCCATTACAAAGTGGGCAAAAGATATGAATCGACACTTCTCAAAAGAAGACATATGAGCAGCCAACAGACACATGACAAAATGCTCAGTCTCACTAGTCATCAAAGAAATGCAAATTTAAACCACACTGAGATACCACTTAACTCCAGTCATGATGGCCATCATCAATAACTCAAAAAACAACAGATGTTGAAGAGAATGTGACGAAAAGAGAACACTTCTACACTGTTGGTGGGAGTGTAAACTAGCACAGCCTCTGTGGAAAACGGTGTGATGATTCCTAAAAGATCTAAAAACGACCTCCATACAGTCCTGTGATTCTCCTACTGGGAATATACCTGGAGCAACTCAAATCACTCTATGAAAAAGATACCTGCACACACATATCTATTGCAACATTATTCACAATAGCAAAAGCATGGAAACAACCGTGCTGCCCATCGAAAGAGGATTGGGTAAAAAAATGTGGTACATATACATGAGGGAATATTACACAGCCATAAAGAAGGACAAAATTATGAACTTTGCAGCAACTTGGATGGACTTAGAGGCTATAAAACTGAGTGATCTATCACGGAAATAAAAAACCAAGTATCGCATGCTCTCACTCATAAGTAGACCTTGAACAACTATCATAATACTATAAGAAAGGGATTGGCAGTTGTGGGAAACTGCCAGGGGTGGAAGGGGACACCTCATCAACAAGGGTACCTGTGTAATGAACATTTGTATACCTAACCCTGAATTGCACCCTACATATTAGTAAAAAATGTATTAAAAAATATAAAATATACACTACAGAAATGTAGATTATCCATTATCTAACTTATAGCTAGTACTTAAAGAATGCTTAATTTGTTTTAGGCAATTTTCTAAATACTTTATAAATGTTAACTCAATTATTGAAACAATACTCTCAATATTGATATTATCACTCATTTTACACAGTTGAGAAAGTTTAGGAAAATAGATACCATGTACCATACTTAAGTATAACAGAACGAATCAATGAAAGATATATGGACTCATTTAGGTTCCCTTTCCTATTCCATAACTATTGTTTTTATTTCTACTTTTTCATCCTCTTCCAAAGATGTACACCATTAATATGTTTACTTGCTGGATTCTTCTTATCTGAATTTGTTTATCGAGAATAATAATTAACTATACATAATTCTTTCTAACTTGCTCAATATTGTTTTATAAGTATCCTCAAGGTGATTATGTGGTCTTAAATGTAAACATTTCAATGATTATATTGTACTCAAATGACTGGATGCATCAACTAATTTAATTATTGCCATTTCTTGAGGGAAAAGTGTTGTCTTTGAACTTTTACAATAAAAAATTGCTACAAAAATCATAATTTTGGCAACAAGATTTTTCTTCATAAAAAAATAAAACAAAACACTTTCTTTATATTAATATTTGGAAAGATAAAATAAGTTACACTTGCAAAGCATAAAGCACCAGCACAGACTACATGATGAACTAATAGTATTTATTATGATGATTATGAATCTGACGCATAACACTTTATTTGAATGCTTAGTGATTCTGTGTGTGCATATGTGTGTGTGTGTGGTGTGTGTGTGTGTGTGTGTTGTTTTTAATTTCAAATGTAGGATTAAAATTCTAAAGCCATTTTGCAGGAGTGTTATCAAGATGTCTCCATTACAAGCATTGAGCATTTATATATTTATGTCAGACACTTTATAAATGCTCTTCTAAGCATTTTATAAATATTAATTCATTTAATCCACACAGATTGAGGACATGAGTTCTGGTATTGTTTCCATTTTACAGATGAGTTCCGGTGTTGTTTCCATTTTACAGGCACTCATGGATCAAGCATCTTTCCTATTGTCACATAGTTAGTCATTAACTATATTAATTATTAATGTATAGTTATGCAGTTAGAAGATTGAGCATCTTTTATCTTTTCCAGTGCCACATAGCTAACACACAGCGCTGCTGGGAATTGAACCAGGTAGTCTGGTGCTACAGGTGGTATTTTTTATCATGTGTTTTGTTGCCTTTATGAACTATATTCCAGGATCCAACAGCATTGACATCAACTGGGAACTTCTTAGTGATGCAAATTCTTAGATTTATCACCAGAACTACTGGATCAGAGGCTCTGGGAATGGGGCCCAGAAAAGTATATGTTAGCAAACATTTAGGTAATTCTGATTCAGGTTAAAGTTTGAGAACACCTGCCCTATATCATTAAATTTAAACTGTAATTCACAAACTGGGTGCCTAATGATGCATTAGAGTAATTAACAGGTGATTCTTGGATGCCTACCACATGCTAATTACCATTGTACTTGCGGGTGTTACCATGCAGAGCAAAAATGGAAGTGTCCCCTGGGAAACCGTTCAATAAAGACATAAGTTAATACAAGATCCCAGCTTTCAGCTCCAATAATTCTAGGAAGAAAAGAAGTGTGTTACTAGAGCACAGACCATGGGTGGGTATGAGGATGGTAGATCTGGGTAGTGTCATTGAAATGATGTTTGAGGACCCACAGAGACAATGTTTCTCAACTTGGCGGCATGTCACCATCACCCTCAGAGGCTTAAAGATGCCAATCCTTGGCCACATCCCAGACCAGCCAAATCAGTTAGAGGTGGGACCCAGACATCCATATTTTTTTTAAAAGCTCCTCAGGTGATTCCTATGTATAGCCCGGGTTGAGACTCCTAAGCTTGAGGCTGTGGAAGAGGTATTTAGGGTTGATGGAAAGGAGGGGCACATTGAAGTTAGTGTCAGAATAAAGAGGCATTAATTAACCAGAGCAAAAAAGGCTGAAAGGGCACAAGATTTGTCTAGATATAATGCTGTCATCGAACGTATTGTATTTACTACATTGATAAATAGGACAAATTTGTTTCTAATTATGAGCTATTGCATTTAAGAAGAAGACGTGCTCAGAGGATCCTAACAGAAAATAGAATATAAAGGGAGGTAAGTTCTGGTATCTTACACATTTTACATAAAAAATTAGATAAATATTTATGGAGTGACTACTAAGTTCTCTCTACCAGATGCTCTAAAGACAAGCCTGAATTTGCATAGTTCCTCCCCTTCGGGGTCTGCATATGGGAAAGCGGTTTTTATTTCAATATACAATTGTAATGTGATTATGGCTACATACCAGCCTAAGTAGAAAATAGAAAATATCTGTGAAATGTACTCGAAAATGAACTGATTCTGCTGACATCTTATTTCCAAGGCTATTTAAGTAACTGGGTACAGTTTGTGAAAGAAAGATTATTGTCTAAGACTAACATGTGAAAGATTGATTGCAGTTTTTAGTCCCAATTAATAGAATCCCGTTATGTAATGAGGCTTCGTAGCTGCTCCCTTGAAGAGGTGGGACCTTGACCCTGGAAGACGGACCTTGTGATTATCTTTGACTGATGTGAGAAAAGTGATAGTGCCAGCTCTAAGTCTAGGCCTCAGGAAGTCTTGCAGGATTCTCTTGCTTGGCTTGCTCATTGGAGGGTGAGAACGACCCATGACCCAGTCACCCTGTTGCTTCAGCCCACAGCTAGTCAACTTACAGACTTAGAGCTACTTAGGTGACCACTGGGACCACAGATACATCATAGAGCCCAGCCAGGACAAGAAGAATTCAGTTTAAATCTGTAGAATCATGAGTTAAATAAATTGCTATTGTTTGAAGATGTGCTGTTTTGAGGTGGCTTGTTATATATCAATAACTAACTGATAAAATAAGACAGAAAATTTAAAAATATTTTTACATAATACATTCTATGAAATGAGTCAGGAGATGTCTTCTGAACAATAAGCCTTGTGAAAACAATGATAACTAAAAATAAATTTCTAAGTACTAATGATATTTTCTCTAATGCCACAGTTAGCCTCTGTGCTTTTACTGTAACATGATTAGTATAATATCAAATTAACCCGGTCCAAACCCAAGACAGGAAGGTTTCTAAGTACCAACAAGATGTCTGTCTTGGTAGAAATGCGCATATTAAAGGGACATGTTGAGTTTGCTTTTGTGTTGCATGGTATTTTTGGCAGGATTACATTTTGAGAATCTCCAACACAAGTTTTTGTTCTTTTAAAAAATAATCAAGAATGCTGCTCCTCAATCCAAGGCCACAAACAATTTAGTTAAAGTTTATAAAATAGGACATATGAACAAGTCACTCTGCTTCCTTCACTTCCCAACATGTGTGCGTGCATGCGTGCGTGCGTGTGTGTGTGTGTATGTGTGTGTGTCTTACAATGTATTTGCTTTATTATTAGTCTTGATACATTCTGGGAGAGAAAGCCAGAGGTAACCCACGTGATCCTTCATGAAATATCTCCCATACATCTTCCAGTGTGTGGGATCCCCTTTCAGGACTCGTGTCTGAGTGCCATTTGCTGGTGGCCTTTCTCCATAAGAAAGCTGGGTCACTTGTTGGATACGAGAGATGAGAGTTTGAGAATCAACCTCACACCTACAGTTAGCTGGGTAGGTGTGTGTGTTTGGGGGGGGTGGTGGCTTCCTACTCCAAGATTATATATTCCAAGTTTTGTCATTTTAATGATATCTATATATGCTTTCTATCTTTGAAGATACTTGTATTTTCATACATCAGAATGCCAAGGCTGAGAGATGAAAATTTTAAAAAAATAAATTAAACTGTATTTTGATTTTTAAAAGCAGTTATTTGCTAAGTTCCTGAAACATTCACCCTCAGTAAGTGAAGGGGTCTATGTTTCTGAGCACTGCATTGGTTTGCTGACTGAGGGTGGCGTGATTCTTCCTTTGCCCACTTCTGCCAGCATTGTTTTCCGCCACCCCTACAGTGCAGGCTGAGGGGACCATCTGCCATGGACTGTGGGCCTGTGGAAAGAGTTCACAGGCTCATGGGAAAGGCAATGCCCCATAGTGGAATTGAGACTGACTGGGAGGTAAGGAAACCTGGTTCTAATTCTTGTCCTCCTTTCACAGAGTAATATTGGACAAGACACCAATGAGTTCCTGTTTCATCTAGACAATGAGAATGTTGGAGCTGGCAATCCCTTATGCTCCATTATAACTATTGATTATGATAGTAATTGGGTGACACTGAATGGCCACTTTATCTATGAATTTAATACACTTCATTTGAAGAGCTGCAATATTAGACTAAAGAACTTTAGGATTGCCCTCCGCCCTGGTTCAAACTGAAAAAGTCCCTATGCTTTGGACTTCATAACCAGGTAGTATTTGCATTGAATGCCAATTCTGAAATAATCTAGAGGTATTTCCATTCAACATGTTTAAAGAAAAAATTCTGGTGCTTAAAAAGGTATGTTTCAATTATTTGTAGTTTTTACCCATATGTACTTGGAATAATTAATGTGATTTACTGGTTCTGGAACTCCTTATCACAGGAGTTAGTCGGCCTTTTAGTAACTCCATTAGGCTATTTCTGATGAAACATGTCCCCATGCAAAGGTTCAGTCAAGAAGTTTTATTGTTATCCAGATCAAGCTGCCCTTTTAAGAGAAAAAACCTTTCCTTTTCGGGAAAAGATTTCTGATCAACTTTGGCTAAGGCTTAAGTAATGATTTATGGGTTTCACTTAATCTGTTTGTTATTTATCTAGGCAAAATGAGTTTTCTATTGATTGGATGTCTCCCCTGATTACATCTAATCTTTGGAGTGGGCTCTAAGGATGGAAGAAAGAGACATGATGAGAAATGTATATTTTCTCTGGGAAAACTTGAGTGGAGGGCATGGTTCTTCCCTCCTTCCGTGGGTGGAAAACTGATGCATCACATCCTGAAGTTTGTGTTATCAGAGACACCTTGGCTGATGTGAAGCACTTATAAGGACAGTAATTTATGTAAAGAACTAACTCTTTGTGCTACATGACGTTTTATCCTATTATGTGGTATAACAGAACAGGGTAGTTTGTGTAGCAAATTCTTACAGCATTTTTGCACTGCTAACTTCATTCATATTCTGAAGTTTACAAATCTTCACGAAGACATCCAATAGGGATTTTGTGTATGAGTGCTTGTTTTGTATTGAAGTATGACACACACGCAGAACAGTGAACATGTCATAAGTGGGTAGCTTGCCATTTACAAACTGAATACACGTGTAACCAATGCCCAGATCAAGAACAGTCATTTTCCAAACTTCCCCGAAACCTTTCCTTTTGCTCTCTCTCTCTGAACAAATGTAACCTCTCCCATGAATTTTAACAACATAGTTTGGTCTTGCTTATTTTTGTTTTGATATAAAATGGATCTTTAGTGTCTGGCTTCTGTCACTTAACAGTATGTGTGTAGGATTCATCCATGTTGTTGCAAATGGTTGTAGATCATACTCATTGTTGTGTGGTAGTTCATTGTATGAATATGCACTGCTTACCTATCTATTACACTGTTGATAGTCATTTGGGCAATTTCCACTTTGGAGTTATTATGAATAATGCTACTAAGAACATTCTGATGTCCACAGTTCTCTTGGGAAGATACATAAGTGTGAAATGGTGAGGTCACAGGTATACATTTTTAAAAAGTATATTAGAGTTGGGCATGCAGAATTGATTGGATTACAAAACCAAGAGTTAGTTTAAAAAAATTTTTCGTAGCCTGAAGTGCTGTTTGGGGAGAAATGAATAATGTGAAGAATAACATTTTTATTCATGGGAATAAATGTCATGTCTTCAGAGCTAACATTGCCCGTTCTTACGTCTGAATAGCAGGATGTTGAGTGTGCTGACATGGTCATTTTCTGCTGGGCTGTTCCCAGCCCAGTGTTCCTGCCACATAAACTCTTCTAGCCCAAGCCTAGCAAGAGTTGCAGGAAGTGGCATCAGCTCTTTTGTGTTCTTTTCCGGCACCAGGTTGCTCATCTCTCCCTGTGCCCATTTGAGGTAATTTACTGACAGTTGTCAAGATGAATCATGGCTCTTTCTCAGACACACAAGGAGACCAAGTTTGTGACTAATCGACAAATCCTCTGGACACAGGCTGAGCCACCAAGAGTCACCCTTGTCCAGGCAAGTTCAGGCCTGGGCTGCCACTCCAACAGCCAGAGGGGAAAGCAAACATTGGCAGAACAGCGCTGTTTATTTGCTTCTCTGATTTTGAAGACACGTAGCTTTCTCTCACTCTCTCCATTTCCTCCAACAAGTTACATTAGCTTATTATGGCCCTCAGTATTTGTCTTCCCATTCATGCATATGCTCAGAATCTAAGGAGTGTGGGCGCAAATGGAAAACTCAAGGCTAGTCACAGTGGTCTTTGAGCACTGCTATCTTCCTGCCTGCCTTTCATTTTCCAGGACTCCCTCCCCTGCACCTCACCATTACTTTGCACAGATGTCATTGGATTTAAATAAAGGAAGACTTGAAAGCATTAAAGATGAATGTGATATGAGGAGGGAGAAGACGAGTGTTTAAGTGGTAGGTAATGATGATCGGCATAGATGTTTCAGGTCTCCTTAGATTTCCTTGGAAACCATTTTTCTGATTGTCCCAAATTGACTTTCTCAGATATATCACTCTAGAGTTGTGTGTGAATGTGTGTTAGTGGGATGCCTATCCCAGGTTTTCTGTGATTATGTGTGCACGGTTAGTTCCTCAGCATCTCCATGGAACCAATCTTCAAAATTACAAAGAAAAAAAATGATATTGGTGAGCTACTAGCAAGTATTTCCTTGTGTGTGAACTGGGTGACATTTTAAATTTCTGGAATTGCCCTCTTTATTTTGCAACATTCTTCTGCCTTACGGCCACTCAGAAAAAGCCTTGTATCCCTGTCCTGAAGGGTAGAAGAGGTGGAGGTTTAAATTAGCTTCAAGGAACTGGACAATTTCATTCTCACCTACTGAAAGCACCATGTTTGTTGAAGAGAAGCTTTCAGAGTGAGCTCAATTAAGCCCAGACAGTTTGATTTAACTTGTTTTTAATTGTAACTGGTTATTTTTTCTGGCACCGAGCCACCCAGAATTTCATCTGTGAGTTCCCCAGATAACCTCCATCTACTTTCCCAATTTTCTCAGCAATATTCAGAATTCCACTGCAGTGGAAACTTCTCCTCCTGATCTTTCTTTTTGGTGCTCTTTATATTATTTGGAAGCAGGGAGATTGGAAGGTATCCTCTTGGTGAACTGCTGGGGGTCTGCTGGAATCCCTCTTCACCAATCAACAATCTGTCTCCAGAGGTCAAAGTTCTCTCCTGTAGAACTGAAGAGCTCTAACAATGGCAGGCCCCATCTCTGTATTCAGTAGTTCATTTTTTTGTCTCAAACTTCAGTCAATTATTACCTGATCATTATTACAAAGAAGAGCCTTTTACTATATCTGATGGAAAAAGAGATGGGGACTAAGGAGTTAGTATCAGGGAAACATATGCCATTAACCTACCATACAATGGCTTGCATAGAGTGGTCCATGGACCAACAGCAAAAGCATCACCTGGGCACTTCTTAGAGAAACTCTCCTACTGAACAGAAATTCTGGAGCTGGGCCTAGCAACTGATGTTTTAGCCAGCCTTTCAGGTAGGTCTACAGTCTTAGATCAACTTCTCTCATCAAAAATTGCCTTTGACAATCTTAAATATTAAGACTGCAAACTTTGGAAGAAGTATCTCTGAGTTTTTCTTCTCTTTCTTTTGCCATTTGCTTTTGGTTTTCAGTGGTGATAACTTAAAAAAAATTATTTTAAAGATGTTGGGTACACTTCAGGGTTAAGTATACAAATGTTCATTATGGGAGTACCCTTATTGATGAGGTGTTTCCCCCCTCCCCTGGCAGTATCCCACTACTGCCAATCACTGCCTCGCCCCTGGTAATTTTCCACTACTGACAATCCTTTCCTTCTAGTATTATGATAATTGTTCAAGGTCCACTTATGAGTGAGAACATGTGATACTCAGTTCTTTGTTTCTGTGATCAATCAGCATATTATAGACTCTAAGTCCATCCAAGTTGCTGTGAGGGTTATAATTTTGTTCTTCTTTATGGCTGTATAAAGTGGTGGTAATTTGTACTGCAAGTAAGATGACAGGTATAAAATAAACCCAAGTAAAATATGAGCTGCAATTTCTTTAAGCTTGAGCTCTCTTTTCTTCGGGGGAAGATCGATAGATGAGCTACTGTGAAGTATATTGAATATTTATTCTCGTACTTTGTATATATTTTAAAAAATGGTTAAGTCTCTAATCTCAAGATTGTAACCTGAATTGCCTTCTAGACCAAGCTCCCTCTCTTTTGTTTTTCTGAATAAAGTTTCTAACTGCCTTTTTTGGTGTTTTCTTTTTCAGTTACTTCAAAACAGTGTTTTGATTTTCTTTTTTTTCCCTCCTGTTTCTTTCTGGAAATTTCCCCTAGGGCATCCTTAATTATGGGCCTCTTTTGAGTAAGTATGACAACACAAAATTCTGAGTTACAGTTGGAAAGAATAGAATTTGGAAGAAGGCTTTCTTACCACTGCTATATCAGCAAGTCGTGATAGGTGATCCACAGCGTGTCTACTTCAGGGTCACTAAAGGATTGAAAGGTTCATGGACGAACAAATCACCTTGTGTTAACTTCCTTGCCAAATTTCTAGAAAGTTTTAGTGACTATCCACTTAATTATTACATGGTCAACTCCTGGTCAGTGTACAATAGTTTACCTCTATCTGAAGAATGTGCAAGAGTTTTTGGAATGTATATTTCCACTTTTTGAGTAGGTGGTCATGTTGGTATCTGACTTTCAGAACTTCATTTATCCTCAAAGCAAATATACTAGAAATCTATCACTTCCCAGTTTAGCATTAGATGAAAAAAAAAAGTAGTTAATCCTATTCTGATAGGAGCTAGGTATTGGGAAAATAACTAAAATACGATCAAATGAACTGAAACTTTAGAAATTGAGTGAGCAGCCGGGCTCGGTGGCTCAGCCTGTAATCCCAGCGCTTTGGGAGGCTGAGGTGAGTGAATTGCCTGAACCCGTGGGTTTGAGACCTGCCTGGGCAATTTGACGAGACCTCATCTCTACAATAAAATCAAAAAAATTAGCCGGGTGTGGTAGCGCACGCCTGTAGTTCCAGCTACTTGGAAGGCTGAGGCGGAAGGATTGCCAGGGCCCAGCAGGTCGAGGCTGCGGTGACCAGGAACATGCCACTGCACTCCAGTCTGGGTGACAGAGTGAGACTCCAACTCAAAAAAAAAAAAAAAGAAATTGAGTGAGTCTATTAAAGGGGTGATGGTCTAACACAGAGATCTCTAATTTGTTAGGAAACAATTTCTCAGATATTTCAAGTCTCAAGTATGAAGGTGGTTAATTATGCCTGACATAGTCAAACTACACTACAGTAACAAATGTAAGTATTTATATGCACACCTTAGCCTAACACTGTCCTCGAAAGCAGAAACCATAGGAGACTTTGAAAATCCTTCAGGGAAAGAATATGATTATAATTGGGAAGCAAGCACTGGCTTTGTGTAAAAACCATTTTTCTCTTGGGAACTTGAAAGCTTTGCTCCCCTTTGCTGTCTTCAAAGGCATAGGCTCCATGACAACCTTACTGGCTGGGGAAAGGAGAAAGGGGTGAGGTCAGGCTGGAGTCTCAGAGCCCTGCCCCCAGGCCCTCTGCTCTTCCCTTCTCACCCCACCCACCAAATCACTAACTCACTTTCACAGCTCATTAGCTGTTGGCCTGTGATCAAACTGGGATCTTCAGGGCATTGCTTCTATTTTCCTTCTTTTTTGGAAATTTAATCTACCTGACTATTTCATCTTTCAACATTTAAATTTCTTTAAAGAAAGCAAAAATTGAAGCAAGGCCCTAATTGTATTAGTTTCCTATAGCCACTGTAACAAATTGCAACAAAGTTGGTGACTTAAAACAACATAAAATTTATTCTAAGAGTTCTAAAGGCTAGAAGTCCAAAATCAGCTTCCCTGGGTTACAATCAAGGTATCTACACGACTGTGCTCCTTCCGGAGTCTCGAGGAGAGAATCCATTCCTTGACCTTTCCAGCTTCTGGTGGTTGCTGGAATTTCTTGACTTGTGATCATGTCACTCAGATATTTACCTTTGTCTTCACATTGCTACTTCCTCTGTATGTGTAGTATTAGCTCACCTCTGCCTCTTTCTCATGAGAACACTTGCAATTGTATTTAGGTCCTACTTGAATAATCTAGGATAATCTCTCCATCTCAAAATCTTTAATTAAATCACATCTTCAAAGACCCTTTTCCCAAATAAGATAACATTTACAAGCTCCAAAGATTAGGATCTGATATCTTGGGGGTGGGATGTGAATATTTTAGTCAACCATAGGCATTAGTCCTTAAAGCTAGTTGTGTCTAAAGCTCAAGATCTTGGCCTCTTTTGAGGAAGTGGGGTAAAGGATACTTGGAAGAACAAGGAAAATGCATAAATGCATAGATTCCATGAACAATTCCTGCAGGTGTCTATAGCCCTCTAGAACCCACCTATAAATATTAGTAATAAAATGCTGTGACGAGGAGAAATGAAGTCCAAACCACAGGTACACTGGACTGTATTATTTGTTCACAATTGTTGCTTTCCTCTGGCCCTTCTCATGGATTCCCTGTAGGTAGAGTGTTCATCCCCCTGTTGAGTTTTGGTTTGGCCATATGTCTTGCATTGACCAACAGAATATAAGCAGAAATGATAGTGTGTCAGTTAGAAGTTAGGGCCTTAGATGGCTTGGCAAGTATCTATAATTCCACTTGGAGCTCTGATATCTACCATAAAAAGATTTTCCCTCTGGTAGTCATTGCTTTTTCTGTTTGGATCTTAAAAGGAAGACTTGTAGAGTAAACCTAAACCTGACCCAAAGCTGGGAGTCTAGCCTGGCTCAGAAAAGTCCAACTAACTTCTGAAGCAAGCTTACCTAAAGAACTGTGAGTATAAATTAAATGTCTGCTGTCATAAGCCACTGAGGTTTTATGTTGTTGTTATTTGTTTTTTGTTTTGTTTTTGTTAGGTAGCATTGACACAGAAAAAGCTGACTGATACATCATATTTGAACTCCTATTATTTTTCTATGCTGGTAAGCTATATAGGACAGTGTAGAGGGAAATCGCAGAGTATTCATTTCTTTCCCCCAAATCCTAGGCCACCAGTGAAGCAGCCCACTCCCCATTTCTTTTTTCTTGCTGTTCTTAGAAATGAGTCAAAAAAGCTTCCTAAACTGAAAGTACTTTAGACCTAAAGAAAATACCAAATCATTTTACTCTAAATGGTTCTCAACATCAAGTGGCTTGTAACTCCACAAAGGAAAATGAGCAAAAAACAGTAGTTCTCTTCTCTCATTTAAAAAAGTAAGCTGTTATTTTACAATATCTAGGGCTAAAGGAAGGGGGAGGAAATTTGAACTGCCGTGTTTTTCCTGGAATCCGAGGAAACATTTGTCTTCCCTTCCTATAATTTTTTTTTTATAGTTGCTGATTTCAGGGCCCTATTGAAAGGATATGGAGTGGAGGGGGTGAGAGGAAGTGAGGACTCAAATTCTGAACTTAAACATCTGTAACTACCATGCTTCCCTCATGAATTCCACAATATAAACTGTATCTTAATGTCATTCTTAGGCAAAATTGTATTGTGTACACTTCTAATATTTGTAAAATCTGTGCTGGTTTGCAGTTAATTATGGTAACAAACAAACAAACAAACACCAAACAAACAAAAAAAAACCCAGTACACCTCCTCTCCAAATTTTACCTGTTAATCACCATGATTTAATCAATACCAGTTTGCTGAACTCTTATGGGATCATTGATATCAGATTATAGCCAAGCTTTTAATTTAGAGAAATGCTTAAAATTTCATTGTATGAGAACTTTTCGATAAATAAGATTTTTTGTTTAGAGAAGCAAAGATACTGGAAATTTACAGCTATCTTAAATAAATACTTTCTCTGAGTCCAGTATTATGCCTTCCTCTCCACCCCCTACTGTTAGAGCTCATGCTTGGTGAAAAATAGAAACAACTGCTGAAATAAAAGCAGCTCTAAAATTCAGAGGTGTTGATAGCATTATAGAGATAGAAAATAGGTGGGTTGGGAGGATGTCACGTCTTTGAGATGACAGTTTGTATGTTCCTCTTTATGAGGGAGGTTGGGGAAATCGGATGTCTATTATGTCAAGCCACCCTCACCTGCAGTAGTGAAGGTCTGAACTTTGTTCAGCTGTATATATTTAAAGTCATTAAAATGTAACAGATACAAAAGTGGTTCTGTCCCATCCATTTAAAGTTTCCAACATAAATTACTACTTTGCATGGTACACTTAAAGTCAGGTCTGTTTTGTGTCAATGTTAAATGAAAATGGAAAAATAAAGCCAGAGAAGATGCTAAAGTTCACTGATGCAGTAAAAAGTGAAAAGGAAAGCAAAACGTTTCATTTTCCAAAAGGCTACCAGTTCTGCCTTTGATGTTGAGATCGTTCAATTACCACGAAACGTGAAAGATATTCTGTAATCATTAAATTGTCATTTCCCCCCCATCCTGAATATTGCAGTGCGTTTCCTGTCTTGGTGAAGCAAGATAAATTAGGTTCAGGAGTCTCCCTGGAAAGGGCACTTTTCATTCCGTGTAATGCTGACCTTTTTTCCTTTCTAATAAATACAGTTTGAAAGTCCTTTTTACCTACTCATGTGTCCCTCTCTCAGAACAGCAATCTGGTTCTTGTGCCTTTGTTAGTTTTGATCCCTTCTAAGGCATCAACTTTTATTTAGTATTTAAGTGGTTGGATGCATTTAAGGTGATGGAGACCATTCAGCAGTCATATATATATAGAGACACACTTGTTTGAGATGTGAGAAAGTATCACAAAAAACTTGAGTCATTTTAAAACACCCACTTTGTTGGAGGCATGATATCTAGTAGGCAGAAAGATAAATGGATTTGGTAATAATTATTAGGTTGAGTCTCAGATTCTTCTTCTTGCCTGTTGAATGCAGATGCCAAGAGCAAATCTTAGGACTATTAGCCTTGCTTGAAGCATTCCAGTGCATACTTGATAGCCATGGGCGAATGGAGCTCAGGGAAGTGGCCCAATTTGGAGAATCCAGTTCTGTTGTGGGAGGCCCACGTTTGAATTCAGGTTCCATTTGGTTTCCCTCATTTCTCAAAGTTTACTTTATTTGGTTACAAAACAAGGTCAAATTTGGATTCCAACTTTCTTTTTGGATAGTCTCTGGCATCCCACTGCAGGCTAAGTTCCACACAAGAGTTAGAACCAATCTTGTTCTTAGGGATTCAGCACCGTGGAAAACGTAGTACAAACGCAACCACATTGCCTGTTTCTAGCAAGTGAGTTTCTCTGTTGTTTTTGGGACCCAGACTCAATCTCTGTCCCATTTTCTGATCTGGGTTTGTCTCTTAGGCCCCCTTGCCCCTGAGTTCCCGTCTTAGCAAATGCTAGTATGTTCATATTCCTGACTCCTATTCCAGATCCACAGCCAGGGCCTTGCTTCCCACTCTTGGGCTTCAGAAATGTCACTAGTAATAATAACAGTGGCTACCTATTAACGGATGCATGCTTACTACAAGGACCTAATAGTAAGCATATTAAATGCCCAATTCTTCCTTCCACATTACAAGTTATGTAGGTGTTTTAATATGCATTAGAATGTTTTTATTTTAAAAAGTTCTGAACTTATTTGAATTAGATTAGAAATGAGATGGCAGACTTAAATCAGGATAATTGAAGGAGCAAGTGGAAGCTGTATTTAGCAACGATGGCCATACTGATACATATGTATATCTCTCATCCCGCATGCTCCCCTTTGATGTGAAGTTGGCATGTCTTCATCAAGAGGTAGGATCTGGCCAGGCTCGGTGGCTCAGCCTATAACCCAGCACTTTGGGAGGCCGAGGTGAGTGGATTGCCTGAGCCCGTGGGTTCGAGACCTGCCTGGGCAACTTGGTGAGACCTCATCTCTACAATAAATAAAAAATTAGCTGGACGTGGAAGCGCGCGCTTGTAGTTCCAGCTACGTGGAAGGGTGAGGCGGAAGGATCACCAGAGTCCAGCAGGTCGAGGCTGCAGTGGCTGGGAGCAGCCGTTGCACTCCAGTCTGGGTGATCGAGTGAGACTCCAACTCAAACAACAAAAAAACAAAAAAATTAAAAAAAGAGGTAGGATCTATGTTCCCTCCCCTTGAATCTGGGTGGACGTTTCAACCGCCTTGACTAATAGAAGTGATGAATCCAGAGATCAGGCCATTAAAGGGCAATCTGATTCTCTCCCCACTCTCCCTCACCCCCCATCTTGATTACCATGAAGAAAGCCAGACACCACACTCAGAAAGCTCCACAGAGTGATCAATATGGAGAAAAACTGAAGCCTCAATCAATAGCCAGCACCTACCACATGAGAGAGCTACCATGGAAGAGCATCCTACCTCCAGATACTGACACCCCAGCCCATATACCTGCAACCACATAGAGACTCAAGCAAAAACAGTCACATCAAACACTTCCAAATTTTTTGACCAGTAGGAACCCTGATAACAACACATTATTATTTTAAGCCACTGTATTTTAGGATGATTTGTTGTGCTGTGGTAGATAACTAATCAAAGGGTTTAATAAATGGATTGGATTATATAAAAAACTTTAGACAGAATGATGATACTGACAAGGGGTGGTACAGTATAATAACCAGTCTGTTACCTCTCCTGGGTGTTGGAAGCCCAGAACTGTAGAGAAAGATTCACATGGAGAGAAGCAGTAACTGTTGGTCAAGGGATGCAGCCAGCTGAAGTCAGTCCCTCAGGGAGATGACTGGGGAATTAAATGCTTCAACTCACTCTCCTCTTCATTCTAGTCTCTGGTTGAGAAACTCTATACTGACCGTTGGTTAAAACCAGCCACCAGCAGATACTGGCTTTTAATAAACAAAGATACTGGGAGAATTGATATGTCAAGTAAGAACTGTATGCAAAAAATAAGCAGACTTTCAATAAGACATGTCTTGTGATAATGCACCTTTTTACTCTAGCTCCCATCTTACTGGGCAACCCAGTGCTGTCGTCCTCCAATAATTCTACCTGTGCTGGCCAGCCAAGGCACTGCCAGTTTTCACATTAACATCTCTTTTCTGTATGCTGTTGACAGAAAGAAATCTATCACTTGGAGAACTCTAATCTATTAAAAGATGCCAGAGACAAACTTGTTAGTCAAAATATTTTATTCAATGAATTTAAGGGTGAATTTTAGTTTCTCCCTCTTTTGATTCTATACTGACAAGTCCTTCCCTTGACCCTTCTCCCTTATTCTCTAGCTTTTATTCTCATTCATTCCTTCTTCTACCAATATCCTTACACAAACAATCTGTGTCAGTCATTTCCATGGTCTCCCATGCCCTCTCTGTTTAAATGCCTAATATACAGCATTCTCCAGTAAGTTAAAATTCATGAGTGAATGGACTTTCCATCCCCTGACCTAATGTATCTTAATCCATCTGGATTCCTAGCTATCTTTTTTTCCATTCATTGTCTAGATAACAAATGGGAGCCATCAGTAAATTCACTAACTTCGTTCAATGTTCTTTTAAAAACATGATTAGAACTAAGATTTTCATTCTGAGTAACCTGATATGAAATCTCATTAGGAAACATAATATTAAATAATGTATAGAGTTGGTCAGAATTTTTTTTTTTTAGTCAGAGTCTCACTCTGTTACCCAGGCTAGAAGCAGTAGCACAGCTCATGACTATTGCAGCCTTGACCTGCTGAGCTCAGGCAATCCTTCCATCTCGGCTTTCCAAGTAGTTGGAACTACAGGTGAACACCACCACACCTTTTTTTTTTTTTGTAGATATGAGATTTCACCAACTTTCTCAAGCTGGTCTCAAACCCCTGGGCTCAGGTAATCCTCTGGTCTCCACCTCCCAAAGATCTGGGATTACAGGCGTGAACCACTGTGCCCAGCTCAGAATTTTGATCTCATGCAAACTCCCTTTCTCTTTAAATGACAATTATGATCTTTTATTAATTATCTGGTGTCTCCAAGAAAGTACAAAATTTGATCAGTGACCAAATTTCTCCCTTACATTAAGAATTCTTTATACTCTACTCATAATAAATCTAATTTAGAAAACAGTCTTATACATTATTAATAATGTTGACCAAAGAGAAGCCTGTTTATATATTTGCAATGGATGTCACAGATGTTAATAGACATTTATCTGCATTTATGACTCAGGAAGAACTTTGTGGCTCAGATACAGAGGCATAGAAGCTTTCCAAAGAAGGTCCAACTAATCAGTAGAAGAGATGAAATGGTCGCCTACCTCACCAGGATTTCCAGTTCAATGCTGTTTCATAATATTAGACTGCGTTTCTTTGTCCTAAAAATTTTGCTCATTTTTAGAACCATACAGCCAAAAACTATTTTGAGGAACTTTAGCATGCTTCAAGGAGAAATTGTTTTCCTATAGAGGATACACCTTTTGGAACACAGTAGGTATTCAGTAGTTATTTACTGAATGAAACAGTGATAGGAACCTTCCAGATAAACCCAATCAAGTTCTGCTTCCTTTTTCTTCAAGCCTTCGTTGTGCAATGTTATCCTCAATTCAACTCTAAATCTATTTTCCCAGAAGCAATGAGTGGTTTTCTACAAGTATGCTATTTCTGGGATCTTGTTTGGCTCTAGTATCTTTTTTTTTTTTGAGAGTCCTGACTTTCCAGATTTGAGTAGCAGCTGCTTTTTTGAATAGTATACAGGACTACACATGCTTTTTCTGCCTATTTTTTTCCTCTGAACCCCAGGGGGATTGACATCAAGGTTGTGATTAATGATGTTTGAGTATTTTCCTTGCCCTCCTCCACACTTCTGTACTATGAGCATCCTTCTTTAGAAACATCTATCTCCATCTATGTCTTGCTTTCTCATGTGTTTTTCTTTGTGACGAGAATCTGCTTAGTAAGCCCCTTTTCAAATCCTTTGTTCTATTTCCTGTTATTTTATCAGCTAATATGTTTCCCTTATCTTCCACACATTTCAATATATTCATTATTACTTTTCCCTTCTTATAGAAGAAAAATCAAATTTATTGATAAACCAAGCAGTGCTCTAGGCTTTTCCATATGTTATCTCTATTAATTTACACAGTCTTGTGAAGTAAGTAATACTATTTTTGTTTTTCAGAGGGGAAACAGAGGTACACTGTTGTCAAGTAACTTGCACAGATTTATACATTGTGGTGGCTCATTCAAATCCTGGGTTGCTCTTATGTATCTCTTCTGTGGTATCAAAGATGTACAATATCTTGTTTGCCATTTTGATAGTGACAGTATCATGTGATTGTTTTAATTCAGCTAATTGGGAAGTAGGTAAGTGAGAAGGTCAAATTGGAAAAACTGAAGTGACAGGGGAAAATAGAAATGAAAATGCGAGGTCAAATTTTTAAATTTTTCCTTGAACCTCAGCAGGGTCCTCAGGTCAATTCTGAATAGTTAGATTATCCCTCAGTTTCCAATAAGTAAATTCTAAGACTTTACTACTCTCTCCTCTGTCCAACCCAGCTCTTCTCATGCCCAGCAGGTGATCTCACCTCACAGTCCACTGTCAATACAGAAATATATTAGGCATCTCCCTGATGCTCAGCAAAAGATCATGCATGTACTTTCCCTACTCTGGACAAATAAAGTTCTCTGCTTAGCTGACCATAGTGACTATTATTTTTTCCTTTCCAGCCAAACTACTTGTCAATGAAACTCAATTACTTCTTTCTCACCTTGTGAGTGTGTCTCTCCTCCCTCTACCCTAAAGTCTGACTTGACTCTACCCCATCCACTGCTGCTGAATCTGCCATGAAAATGGTTACCCAGCCTCTGCATGACCCCCTTCATCCTTCTGTTGTGCTTGACATTATTCAGCATTCCATATTTGTAACTCTTTAATTTCTAGGTCTCTCTAGTATTTGTACCTTGTGGTTCTTCTCTAAGACTTCTGCTTAAAATCTGCTGCCCAACCCTTAACAGATGGTGCTCTCCAAAGTGCTGGTCTTGGCCCTCTTGAGTGGAATTCATTCTCAAGGTTCAACCACCACCTCAAAATTGTAACTGACTCCTCTTTTGAGTCTTGGCTTTATAGATGTTAATAATTGCTTGGTATTTCCTCTTGAAGGTTCAACAGATTCTTTGACTTCTCTGCCTTCCCCAAACCCACTCTAGATCTGCTTTTTCTTCTGTTAATTCCTCTCTCAGTTAACAATATTACTGTTTATCTGGGTACATAAACCAAAAACCAAAGAGTTACTCATAAATCTTTCTCCTCCCATTAAATCAATCCTAGTCCTGATGCTCATCAAATACTACTTGAAAAGTTCCTTCTACTCCATTTTACACCATTTCTCATCAGTAGGATAACAAAAGTCATCAAGCTGTTCTCCCTGCCATTTCCCTTTTCTGTTATATCTATCCTTGCCAGAGTAAATTATGTAAAAGAGTAAAATGTGGACATACCTGTTTGCTGCTTACCACTCTTCCGTGGCTTCGTGTTGTAAATGAATAAAATTGTAGATGCTGAGCACACTCTGAAAGGGCTTTCCCAGCCTGACCCTGACAATCTCTTCAGTAGCATCAACCATCTACCCACTGAAGCTGTCTCACTCTTACCTTTTCTACCCTTTAAGCCTTTTTCAATTTTTTTCTTAGCTGGGAATGACCTTTTTCCTTTCCTTCACCTGCCTAAGTCACTCCTATTCTTCAAGAGTCAGTTCAGGAGTAACTTCCTGCATGAAGTAATTCCCAGGTATCCAATCAAGGCTTGAAGAGTCTATCACAATACCTGATCCCAAGAAGGAGCTCAATAACTGTTGATTGAACTCTTTTCAAGCTTTTTGACCACACTAGCATATCTTTCTTTATAATTTCATCTTCTAATCTAAAGAAAATATGAAGACCTTACATTAAGAATTTCTTTATCTTCTCAATGTTAGTCCTTCCTTCATCTACCTACACCATATCCTTCCTCCCTCTGTTATTCTAGAGTTTCTTCAAATAATTAAATAAGATCATCAACAATAGTGGAAGTGCAATAGTAGCTACATAAATATCAAACACTAGGGGGGAGGGAGATAGGAGGCATTGTAAATGACCTAAATTCTCATTATTTAAATCAGAGAGTTAATCGGAAGAATAAAAATAGTGAAATAAGCATATTCTTAAGACAGTTATGTGGAGGATATTTAGAATCATCTGTATTAGAATGAAGATGATGGGGAGTGGTAGGTGGTGTGATAAGAGGGGGATTGGATGATTTCTTCATTGGTAAGTTTACTTTCTGCCAAGGCTATAAAATTTAAGATAGGTGACTTAAAAAAAAAACCCAGTAATAATATGTACCTATCAGGGATGTCAAAGTTCAATGAGGTGCTTTGTAATTTTTAGTGTACTCTTCAACTATTTTATTATATTAAAAAAGAGTTTGCACTACTCCCGTGCAAATTAATAATGTAAATTGTTTTCCCAATCACTGTCTATTTTGTTTTTCTTTTTCTTTTTTCTTTTAAATATGTGGGGTATAATTCAGGGTTAGGTATACAAACATCGATTATGCAGGTACACTTGATGATGTGTGCCCCTCCCTCCCCTAGAAGTTTCCCTCAACTGCCAATCCCACCCCCTCTCCCCTGGCACTTTCCCACTACTGCCAATCCCTTTCTTATAGTATTAAGATAATTGTTCAAGATCTACTTATGAGTGAGAGCATATAGTACTCTGTTGTTTGTTTCTGTGATAGATCACTGAGTATGATCGACTCTAAATACATCCAAATTGCTGCGAAGTCCATATATTTGTCCTCCTTTTTGACTACATAATATTCCATTGTGTATATGTACCACATTTAAAAAATTCAGTCCAGCTTCAATGGGCAGCATGATTGGTTCCATGTTTTTGCTATTGTGAATAGAGCTGCAATAAGCATGAGTGTGCAGGTATCTTTTTTGTAGAATGATTTGAATTCTTCCAGGTATATTCCCAATAGGGGATTGCCGGGTCATATGGAAGGTCAATTTCCAGTTCTTTCAGAAATCGCCACACTGTCTTCCAAAGAGGTTGCACTAGTTTGCATTCCCACCCGCAGTGTAGAAGCATTACTTTTTCTCCACAACCTTGCCAGTGTCTGTTGTTTGTTTTATTAAGTGGTCATTCTTACTGGGGTTAGGTGGAATCTCAATGTGGTTTTGATTTGCATTTCTCTGATGATGAGTGAGGCTGA
>NW_007248360.1:1237796-1270624 GCF_000164805.1 Carlito syrichta
TTTTTTTATTTATTGTAGAGATGAGGTCTTGCTGCCCAGGCAGGTCTCGAACCCGCGGGCTCAGGCAATCCACTCACCTCAGCCTCCCAAAGGCGCGGGATTACAGGCTGAGCCACTGAGCCCGGCTTCTTTGTGTCTTTTTAATGGTGTTCTTTTTTTTCCCTTTTGGTGCGTTTGAGTTCCTTGTAGATACTAAATGTTAGGCCTTTGTCAGATACACAGTTGGCAAATATTTTTTCCCATTCTATGGGCTGTCTACCTGCTCTCTTGATGGTTTCTTTTGCTTTGCAGAAGCTCATCAGTTTGATGAGTTTCCACTTGTCTATCTTATTTCTTATGGTATGGGCACTTAGGGTTCTGATCAGGAATTGGTTGCCAGTTCCAATTTCCATAAGGGTGTCCCTGCGTTTTCTAAGATTCTTACAGTTTGAGGTTTTATCTTTAGATCTTTGATCCATTTAGAATTAATTTTTGTGTATGGTGACAGGTAGGGGTCCTGTTTCAATCTTCTGCATGTGATCACAGCCAGTTTTCCCAGCACCATTTACTGAATAGGTTCTCCTCTCCCCAGTGGTTATTGTTGGAGGCTTTGTCAAAGATGAATTGGTTAAGAAATTGAGACTGCTTCCAGAATCTCTCTTGTTCCATTGGTCTATATGCCTGTTCTTGTACCAATCCCAGGCTGTTTTGATTACTGTAGCCTTATAGTAAAGTTTGAATTCTGGAAGTGTGATACCTCCTGCTTTTCTTTTCTTTTTTTGCTAAGGGTTGCTTTGGTTATTCGTGGTTGTTTATGTTTCCATATTAATTTCTGTATTGTCATTTCCAGGTCTGAGAAGAATGATGTTGGTAATTTAATGGGTATTGCGTTGAATTTGTGGATTGCCTTTGGTAGGATGGACATTTTAACAATGTTGATTCTTCCTATCCATGAGAATGGAATATTTTTCCATTTGTTTGTGTCTTTTGGATTTCTTTAAGCAGCGTTTTGTAGTTCTCATTATAAAGGTCTTTCACTTCTTGGTTAGGAAGATGCCAAGGTATTTCATTTTTTTGTGGCTATTGTGAATTGGGATTATGCTTTTTATTTGGGTCTCTGCCTGCTAGTTGTTAGTGTATAGTAATGCAACTGTCGTTTGCACATTTGTTTTGTACCCTGAGACTTTGTCAAAGTTGTTTATCAGTGCAAGCAGGTTGTTGACAGATTCTCTTGACTTTTCAAGGTATAGGATCATATCATCAGCAAAGAGGGATAACTTGACTTCCTCTTTTCCTATTTGGATACCCCTGATTTCCTTCTCTTGTCTAATTGCCCGAGCTAGGACTTCTAACACAATGTTGAACAAGAGGGGTGAGAGTGGGCAGCCTTGTCTTGTTCCAGTTTTCAGTGGAAATGTTCCCAGTTTCTGTCTATTTAGCAATATGTTAGCTGTGGGTTTATCATAAATGGTGCTTACTATTTTGAGGTATGTTCCTTCTATAGCTACATGTTTGAAGGTTTATATCAAGAAGCGATGCTGGATTTTATCAAAAGCTTTTTCTGCATCTGGTGATATAATTATGTGGTTCTTGTTTTCACACTTGCTGATGTATTTAATTACATTTATGGTCTTGCGAAAGTTGAACCAGCCCTGCATCCTGGGGATGAAGCCTACTTGGTCATGGTGGATGATTTTTCATATGTGTTTTTGGATCTGATTTGCTAGAATCTTGTTGAGGATTTTTGCATCTATGTTCATAAGGGATATTGGCCTGTAGTTCTCTTTTTTGTTGGAGCTTTACCTGGTTTGGGTATCAGTGTTTGTGAAGCTTACAAGCTTCGTAAAATGATTTGGGAAGAATTTCATCTTTCTCAATTGCCTGGAATACTTTCAATAGGGTTGGTATCAGCTCCTCCTTGTACGTTTTGTAGAATTCTGCTGGAAAGCCATCTGGTTCAGGGCTTTTTTGTGGTAGGTAGTTTTCATATGACAGAGTCAATTTCCTGGGTTGTTATTGGTCTATTTAGTGTCTCAGTGTCTTCTTGTTTCAACCTGGGATGGTTGTGTGATGTCAGAAAATCATCCATTTCATTTAGCTTATCAAGTTTGTTTCCATATAGGTGTACATAGTAATCTCTGATAATCTTTTTTATTTCTTCTAGTTCAGTTGTAATTTGATCTCTTGCATTTCTGCACTGTCTATTTTGGTATCGATTTATATTTTTAATATTTGTCAATATCTAATGTTTGCAATCTGCCAGAACAAGTTGGTTTTGCTTAATCAATATGACATGGCATTAGTAAAGTAAAATCTACTAAAAATAATGTCATCAATTACACTTCCCACTGGTGCAGTGAAGAGAGTTTATTTAGAAGTTACTTGGTAGACTTTTTACAAGGTTTCTACTTTTTATAAGGGATTGTGGATGTCTGAGAAATGCTGAAAACAGAGACAAATTTTACCCTAAAGGGGCATACAGGACATTGACAATTGACTGCATTTGTGAAAAGCATTTGAAATGAACCCAGAGATACAATTGCTAAATTTTAGTACCTACATATTTCTTTATGAACTATTGCCTTCATATTGAGTCAGGAGACACTGTTGTAAACAATTCTGAGTGGAAATTGTGAAATTTTTCTTAACTTCTAATTTTTAATTGATTTTTAAAAGCATGACTTGATGTCTACAAAAAAGAGACATGGTATATTGTTCCCAAAACATTTAGTTTATTATTGCATAAATGTTTCTCTTTTTTTCTAAGAATAGCCAGCATTTATAAGTATTTCTCAAAAAACTTCAGGTAAGTTGGTGCTGATTCCAAATTGTAGATATTTTTTTGTTTCTCTCTAACACGGATGGATATTTTGTTAGTTTTAACAAACTACTTCCTTATTTGGTAATGGTTTTATTCTCATCACAAAAGTAAAATTATATGTCTTTTTTAGCAAGTCTCTTGCTGTTTGATGATCCAGTCTTGTGTGGCTCTGACATTCATATCTGTTACACATAGCACTTTAACAATGCTCCTCTCTTTCTGTTGCTAGAAGTATGACAAATTCTGCACCAGTAATACTGCTTCATCATCTAATAAAATAAACAAGTTATAGGAAAGTACTCTGGCTTTTTGCTTCTTAATTACTCTAATTTAGGCCCCAGCTGGGGCCCATCTCTGACAATCTTCACTCCATCAGATAAAGGGGAATTGTTTAAAACTATTCTGAGTTTGTTATAAGCAATGGACCAACTTCTAAAAGGTTTATCTCCAAGTTGATATCTGATAAAAGCAAAATATTAAGGCTGAATCAAAATGAAAAATGTTTTGAGACTTCTCCCTGTTCAAATGGTCTCAATTTATTATCACAATGAACCCGAAGACATATTTTATTTAATAGCTTCATTTAATTGTTATGAAAACTTTTAAAAACATTTTTTTCAGATGCCTTTTATATTGATGATTTACTGAGTGCCTAACATTAGAAATTTTTGAAACAGCACAGGAGAGAGTGTTAAAAAGTTTAGTTCAGTGAATTTGGTAAAATAAAGGGAGGTGAAGTCAGTGAGGAAGACACAGATGAAGAAAAAAATAATGGGGACAAGATAAAGTATGAGTCGTAAGTCAAGTTATATCACTGAATTTTGTGTCTAGATTCCTTCTTATCTCTCTTATATTATTTTACCTAAGTACTATGCCAAAAAATGTACTTTAGAGAGGAGATATAGGTTAGAAAGCTTCACTTAGGAGACACAAAGATATATATATATATATCTTTATATATATATAAAATCTATCTATATTATGTATGTGTGTATATTATATATATACACACACATACATATATTCACAAACAGAAAGCAATGCTTACTTATTACAGAAAGTGTAGAATATTTAGTAAAGAAGAAAAATACCCCAGAGAGACATAATCTGCCTCCACTCTAAAATCTCATTCACATTTTTTTTTGTCTATGGATATGTTGGCTTTTTCACTTCTTTCTTTCAAACTTTTAATTCTTTTGTGTTTATTAGCTTTAAAATTTAAAAAATTATACTCACTTTAAACCATTTATTAAAATAATTGGCATTCTTACTTAAGTATAATATATATACAGAAAAGTACATAAATCATTATGTGTACAGCTTGACGAATTTTCATAAATTGAAGGTCCACTCACTAGACTGATGATTTTGCAACCATTTACTTTGTAAAAAGAATTAGATGCCACCTGCTCCAGGACCCTTTCTTTCGTCTATCGGTAGAGATAATTTCTCCCTGCATTGTGAGAAAATTAGCCAGATTCAGGAATGGGGCCTGGAGACAAGGAGAGGCTTGGTTCCAGAAGCAGCATAGTGACCAGCCTGACACAGTCAGCAGGGGACGCATGGCCAGTAGTGAAGGAGAGCATTGAAGAAAATAAACATTTGAAGACCTCTCTTGGGGCTGAGAATGCAAGGAACAGCAGTGAGAGGTGAGCTCTGGTAGCCCCAGGGCAAGTGGCAGCCCAGTGGGAGTTTAGGGAAATAGCCCAGAGCAGAAGCAGGAGTCTGAGGTGAACATGTAGGGATGTGCATAAAAGCCTGGCTACTGAGGGACCAAAAAAAGGGGGGGAAATGGGTGACCAGAGTGGAATAAACTGTCAGGAATCTGGGCAGGGGCAAGAGTGGAAATGTGGCAAGCCTGGGAATGCACTGAGATGCTCCAGACAGGAGAGATCCTAAGTAGGACTGTGGGTAAGGTGCGGTGTGTGTAGGAAAGTCAAAAGAGAAGCTGGACAAGAGCAAGATCATGAAGGGTGAGAAGGAGGAGATAGCGAAGATATTGCAAACCAGTCATAGTCTTCTTTATATCTCAGCATTACATGTATGCAAAGCTAATGCATAAATAAATGATTTAGAATACAGGTAGGAACACAAAGCAGAAATAGGAATGGAGAAAAGAAATAAGAGATAGACTAGAAACAGAAGTATTGACTAGAGAGTTGATACAAAAGACATGAAAAAATGGGAAAAAATATTGAGTAGAAATAGAACTACAGAATAGAATCGAAATAAATAGAAAAAATAACAGGTATGAAATAGGAATAATCAAAGGTAGATGCAAAGAATAGTTAGAAGGGAGACAATAACAAATAATAAAAGGTACCATTTTTTTGTCATTTATATGCCTTTTCTTTAATTATGAATAATGTATAATTTCAGTTCTGATTTCCTCTTTAATGGAAGATTGATTTAAAATAAATTGAAAGTAGTTTCCTTGAAAAAGTTATGTTTTAAACAACCACGAATAACCAAAACAATCCTTAACAAAAGAAACAAGCGGGAGGTATCACACCTCCGGATTTCAAACTTTAAGACTACAATAATCAAAACAGCCTGGTATTGGTATAAGAATAGGCATATGGACCAATGGAACAAAATAGAGATTCTGGAAGCAAAACCCCAATTTCTCAACCAGCTCATCTTTGACAAAGTCTCCAACAACGACCACTGGGGTGAGGAGAACCTATTCAGTAAATGGTGCTGGGAAAACTGGCTGACCACATGCAGAAGATTGAAACAGGACCCCTACCTATTACCAAACACAAAAATCAACTCTAAATGAATCAAACGTAAAACCTCAAACTATAAGAACCTTAGAAAATGCAGGAGGCACCCTTATGGAAATTGGAACTGGCAACCAATTCCCGATCAGAACCCCAAGTGCCCATACCGTGATAGAGAAGTGGGACATCATCAAACTGAAAAGCTTCTGCAAAGCAAAAGAAACCATTAAGAGAGGTGGGAGATAGCCCACAGAGTGGGAAAAAATATTTGCCAATTATATATCTGTATATTTGACAAAGACCTAATATCCAGGATATACAAGGAATTCAAACATGCCAAAAAGAAAAAAAACAGACCCATTAGACACTGGACAAAAGGCATGAATAGACACTTCTCAAAAGACGATATACAGGCAGCCAACAGACACAGGAAAAAGTGCTCAGACTCACTCATCATCAGAGAAATGCAAATCAAAACCACATTGAGATACCACCTAACCCCAGTAAGAATTGCCATCCTTAATAAAACAAACAAAAACAGATGTTGGCAAGGATTAGGAGAGAAAGGAACACTTCTGCACTGCTGGTGGGAATGCAAACTCGTGCAACCTCTTTGGAAAACAGTATGGTGATTTCTGGAAGAACTAGACGCTGTCCTTTCATATGATCCAGCAATCCCCCTACTGGGAATACACCCTGAGGAACTCAAATCACTCTACAAAAAAGATACCTGCAGCACTATTCACAATAGCAAAGACATGGAACCAACCATGCTGCCCATCAAAACTAGACTAGATTAAAAAAAAAATGATACATATGCACAATGGAATATTATGCAGCAATAAAGAAGGACAAGCATATGGACTTCACAGCAACTTGGATGAATTTAGAATCGATCATAGTCAGTGATCTATCACAAAAACAAAGAACTGAGTACCACATGTGCTCACTCATAAGCGGATCATGGATATTTACCATAATACTATAAGAAAGGGATTGGCAGTAGTGGAATACTGTTGGTGAGGAGGGGTGGGGGGGGCACAACATCGATAAGGGTACCTGATCTCAAACCAGGCAAAGTGGAGACCAAAGGGAGGCCCAAACTTTACCTGTATAATGACAACTTGTATACCCAATCCTGAATTGTACCCCACATCTTTAAAATAAAAAAAGAAAAAGTGTATGTTTTTGTGAATCAATATTATTATTGCAATGTGGCCATATCATATATTCTGTACAAATTCTATCTTTCAGGAGTTGAATAATTTTTATTTGAAAATTTTTATTTTATTTGTTTCCTGAACAAATTAATGATAATACTCCATAGTATTCTAAGCAGCTATTGGAGCTGTTCAGAAACTGCAATTAGTGTCTTTGTTATTATTCTTTTTAAAGTAACATATAGTTTTCCTGAAAGTTTTTAAATTATTGGGGTTTTTTTTGCAATTTCATCAAGATATGTCCATATAGATTTATTTTTATTAATTCTGTTCCACACTAAGCATGCTCTCTTAATGTGAGGCGTCAAGTAATTCTCCAATTTAATTCTTCTCACTGATTACCTGTTTGAATATGGTTCTGCTTTTTTGTCTATAGGCCCCTTCTGGAACTCTTATTAGATGTTGGTGAAGTTTCTTAATCTGTCCCCCATGAATCTTTGTTATTATTATTATTGACATATCATTCATATAACATAAGCACACCCTACCAAAGTATTTTTCAACAGTGGTCTAATCCAGTGATTTTTAAAGTTTATTTTCAAGGTTGTGCAAACACCACCATTCTAGAACATTTTCATCACCCTGAAGGAAGCCATGTTACTCATTAGCAGTCTTTCCTCATTCACTGCTTCCACAAACCCTGGCAACCACTAGTTTATTTTCTGTTTCTATGAATTCACCTATATTGGGCAATTCATGTAAATGGAATATTATAATCTATGGCCTTTTGTTTATGGCACCTTGAAAGCAGAATCATGTTTTCAAGGTCTTTTGAAGTTGTAGGATGAATCAGTAATTTATTTGTTTTTATGGCAGAATACTCTATTGTATAGATATACCATATTTTGTTTCATTCATTATTGACAAACATCTGAGTCATTATACCTATTGGTTATTATGAGTAATGCTACTATGAATATTCACACACAAGTTTTTGTGTGTGTGTGTGTGTGTGAACATATGTTTTCAATTTTCTTGGGCATATACCTGGAAGTAGAATTGGTGTCTTATCTAAAAAACCATTGTTTAATATAAGGTCATGAAGACTTAAACCAAAGTTTTCCTCTAAGATTTTATAGTTTTAGATCTTACATTTAGATTTTTTAATCTGCTTTGAATAAATATGTATGGTGTGAAGTAGGAGTCCAATTTCATTTTTGGTTAGACAGATATTCACTTGCCCCAACACCACTCGTTGAAAAGACCATTCTTTTTCCCCCTTGAATTGTCTTGGCATTGAAAATCAATTGGCCATATGTATAAGTGGTGGTGGCTGCTTTTCTCTGACAATGTTTGCTCTGCAGATGCCCTGAATTGAACCCCTGACTCACACAGTGACCCTGGCTCTTATCTTTGGGTATGCATAGGCCACATTTCCCTGCAGAAGCTGAATTCAGGTCACCAGTACCTTTGTCCTGCCCAGAGTTCAAAAGGTGGTACTAACACTCCTTACCTGTTATCTCTGCTTTCACTTTTTGTTTTAATATTAATACCTGCTTTCTTAGCTAATATTTGTTTTGATTGATTAGAGATATTATTTATCTATCTTCTATTTAATTTTTATGTTATGTATGGGAGGATTGACTTTTGTGTGCTTTCTTGTATTTTGACCATAAATAGATAATATTTATATATAGTCTATAGGTTTTGTGTCAGGCATACTGTTAAGTAATGCTGTGAAACACTACAAACTCTCAGTTGCATATAGCAATAAACTCTCATTTCTTATAGTCCAGGGATGGTTGGCTGGCAAGTTCTGCTGGCTGTTGGCTGATCTAGGCTGGCCTCAGCTAGGATTATTGGGACATTCTACTCCCAGTCAGTTAGCTTGGGCATTCACTCATGGTATCGTAGAAACAAGGAGAACAGGCAGAAGCACAATTTCAATCCTGATATACTTCCAATAAGATCACATTAGCTAAAATTAGCTACATTTCTGTGCTTAGCATCAAGGAATTCAGTAGGTTGTGCTGTTCACATTGGGAAAGTACTAACAAGTAACATGGAAAAGAGCAAGAATATGGGTAGATATGTGAAGATTTGGAGTCATATTTTGAATTCATTCTGCCACAAGAGTTTTAACAGTATCTGTTATTACTCCATAAGATTGAAAAAAAAAGAGGAAGGGAACATGAAGAGGATAGAAGAAGTTATTGCTGAAAAATAAAATCAGGATGTGTAATATTAATAACTGTTGAAGCTATTTAATGAACACAATGAAATTTTACTATACTGCTCACTATACTTTTAAGTATGTTTGAAAATTTCCCATTATAAAGCATTCAAATAACATATTTTCTATGTTGTTGGCTACAAAAGTCTTTATATAGATGCATGATGTCAAAGCCATTGTTTTATTCAAATCTTTTATAGTTCTTGTAATGCTTTTCTGTTTGTTCTATTTTTAGATAGTTGTACTAAATTCCCCCAGTAAAACTGCAGTATTATCTCGGGCTTCCCAAGGAACACATTTTCAGAGCATGTCCGGGAAGTCCAGAAGTAATGTACAGCCACTCTCTGCCCTAACCCTCTCATAGAAGGGTATGTTTTCAACAGGTTTGACCTGAAATTTGTGAGTGTTTCTGAAAATACTATTGGTCATTTTTTTATTGGAGATTTATAAGACAAGTAGCTTGTCCAAGTAACCTAAGCTAGCTGGGTATTAGGCATCAATAATAGGACTAGGAACAAGATAAGATACTCATGTCTATTTCAATAACTTTTGTCTTATGGAGGAAGCTTCGTTACCTCCTATGATCTCTGATATGTTGATGTTGGGGTTACTCACTGGGCTGTCTTGGTGATACATTGGCTAAATAATTAGACATATTCCAAGAAAAGAGTATTTAGTGAATAGGTTACATGGACCCTAGGGAAGAAAAATATTCTATAATGGTCTATTCTATTGTATAGGTTACCCCTCTGAAGGTCCTTTGAGCCAAGGAGCAGAAAGGGACTTAACTCATGTACTGGATAAGCATTATTGTCCTTCTTTTTATTTATTTTCTATGTATAAATTTTAATTAAAAATTATTTATGTCAATAATATATATGTACTAGGAAGTATAATAATAATTTTTTCTTTGACATAGTTTTATGGCAAAGATCCCACATGATAACATACCAAGTTAACAGAATATTTTGAAAACATTCAAATTTGATACCATTAATTACTGAAAATATACATATTCACTACCATTATTAATGAATTAGAAGTAGAGATAGGTGATAATGATCTTTTCCTATGATCTGAACTGGCTGTTCTTTTCATTTTTGCCACCTTTTGATACAACACTTAACAGGTTGACCTCTGGATCTTGAAGAGCCCTTTGTTTTCCCTCCTGATATCATGTTGGAATTTGAAAGAACAGTGGGCCTTTTGCTTCAGTGCATTCCACTGGGACCCTTCCAACTCCAGCTCATTAGAAACACCCCCGAGTCTGAGGACTAACTATGATGTCATATGCCATAGCAATGAAGTAATTGTGGCAGGCAAAGGCAAAGAACAATTTTATTTTTGCTGCTTTAAGAATTTTCTCATATTGTTTCAAATGTAACTCCCACATTTCAAATAAAAATTATTACAAGTAGATTTCCAGGGTCAAAAAAGCAAGTGAAAACTTGTTGGATGGGGTCAATCTGGAAAAAGGTGAAGAGACATTTGTATAAATGACCATCTTATCTTAGTTTGACTCAATTTTTCTGTCCCTTTCAGGTGTGTCTAATATTATATGCTGTGTTCTAGAAGAATGTGAGGGAGAAGGCTGCAAGGAGTCCTACAGGGGTACTCTAGGGTCTTATTAGTTGGAGACAAATCACTGTAACTTTTACAACTAACTACAACTGGCTTCTTTTATAAATAGTTTTAGAGAGAAAATAGCTAACTCAGAAAAGACATACTTCTATAAGTTTATATCACATGTGCTTTTTACTGAGTAGTATTTTTCTGTAATCTGATATGGAGGAAAGCAAGTCAAGCAACTTTTTTCTCTCAATTTTCCTTTATCCTCTGATACACTTTTAAGTGTATCAAAGATTAATGATTGCCAGGATCTGCAAACTATCATTTTTAGATACAATGCTTTATATATCTTAACTCAGCTCCTAAGCAGTGATCTTGGCCATTGCTTTTTGAACTGTAATGAAGACACTTTTCATAGCCTTGTTCGGACTACAGGAGAACTGCTCTTCTCTGATCACAATCCAAATGCTACAGGCAAATGACACAAGGAAAGGTAAAGAAAGTTACAGCATTCAGTAGGGAGACTATCAACAAAATTCCTCCCTTTTAATATCCTTTTTAATTCTCTTCTCAGATTAGGGTTTTAGAGGAAATGATTTGCAAAATATTGTTTGTTGTTCTTTTTTTCAAGACAGAGTCTGTGGTTTTCACTATATTCTCTGCAGGATATGTGACCCACAAAATGTTCAAAACCCTCCAAAAATCATACTGTCATTATCTTAAAAATACTAAAAATTTTTTTAAAGCTATACATAAATGTTTGCGCAGCATGTAAACATATAATGGAATTGACATCTTCATTTTCAGTCATCTAGCTTCTAAATTTCAGAATAAACTTTGACTTTCTTCTTTTTCTACTCATACTCAAGCAACTGTTATTCCTTGATAGAAGTACTGTTTTCTTGTATGGTAATATCATGTAAAAAACAACCCCAGATTCTCAGTGGCTTCCATTAACAAACATCACTAATATACTTACTTCCCACTCACAGATCTGGAATGGACTAGAGGTATGGACAAAAATGAAGTAAAAAACAAAACTAGTCTTCCATTCAAAAGTTTATGAGGCTGAAGATATGTAAAATCATGCCACACAAAAACCAAAAATCCAACCAGGATTACGTGGTGTGCCATCTTTGGAGTTGTCCTGACAACACTTCTCAAAAATGATTCCTTCATCCTCTTGTGGGTTAAATACTAAGGATTGAATCAAAGCATAAAAATTACATCTAAAATGAAACTCAGTATCTGCACCATTGCCTAGCTCCTTAACACCTCAATGTTTACCAAGTCTGTTGTTCTTCTTAACTTTACTAATGTATTTGTCACAACCAAAAATTCAGAATAATCTTGAGCCTCTTTATGTTTATTTTCCCTTTAATGCAGCAATATCTAGAATTACCTTTACCATCTTTCACACATGGTTCCCGGAGTGGGCTCATGTGGAAATTACGTGCCTCCCCCACCACCTGGCAATTGTCTATGACCCTTTTGTCAAAATCACGATACAGTTTTACTTCCCTGCCCAGTTCAGTTCAGATCAAGGTATTTTTGTCTCTTTTCTCATTTACCACTCACTTTAGTCTCTTTCCTAGACTATTGAATTGTGTCCTAATTGTTCTCCTTTCTTCCAGTATCCCCTAACCTTTACTCTATTATATTCATGATGTAAGAGTTCCCTCAGGACTCAAATTCCTTAATTTTTATTTCAAGATTCTTAAAACTCTGGTTCCATCTGAAGTTCAGAATCATTTAATAACTTATGGGGCACCACATTAAAAATAGTCTCTATCATTAACTAGGTTACATCTGAATGAGGAACTAGACACATTAACAAAAAAGTCTGATAGAATGCAGAATGCTTGCTATGTTCTAGTGAATATACCAAGTAGAGCATGAATGGACATATTTAAAGTTTTTCTTTTCTTTTCTTTTCTTTTGAGTTGGAGTCTCACTCTTGTCACTCAGGCTGGAGTGCAGTGGCACGCTCATGGCCACCACAGCCTTGACCTGCTGGGTTTAGGCTATCCTTCTGCCTCAGCCTTCCAAGTAGCTGGAACTACAGACGCATGCCACCAATATTTTCATTTTAATAGTTATACATTTAAAAAATATGTTTAAAAAAATGATTACTCTATCAAAGTGATGGTTTCTTAGATAGCATGGTATAGAAAAAAGCTTAAAAATCAGTGTGTATCCATTTAAAGAAAAACACTAAATAAATGCAGATTAAGTATCCCTGATCTGAAATGTTTGGAAGCAGAAATGTTTTGGATTTCAAATTTAAAAGAAAAATTATCATAGAGATTGTGGTACAAATCAGGATTAGCTACACAAGTAGGCTGTGTGCAGGTAAAGTTTGGGCCTCCAAATGGTCCTCACTTCACCTGGTTTAGAACCAGGTATGCTTTTTGTTGTTATGAGCCTCCCCCACCACCCGGCAGTGTCTAGCAACTGCCAATCTCTCCATTGTACTAATGTAATTAATGTTCACATCCCACTTATGAGTGAGAACATGTGGTATTCAGTTCTTTGTTTCTGTGATAGATTACTAAGTATGATAGTCTCCAACTCCGTCCAATTTGCTTCAAAGTCCATGGTTTTTCTTTATGGCTATGTAATATTACATCATGTATATGTATCACATTTTCTTTATCCAATCCACTTTCGATGGGTAGTAGGGTTGGTTCCATGTATTTATTATTGTGAATAGTGCAGCTATAAACATGCATGTGCAAAGGCCTAACATCCGAGACCTACAAGGAGCTCGAATGAGATGAAAGGAAAAACAAACAAACAACCCTATTAAAAAGTGGGCAAAGGACATGAATATAGATACTTTTCAAAAGAAGATATACAAGCAGCCAACAGATACACGAAAAAATTCTCAGTCTCACTAATCATTCAGAGAAAAGCAAATCAAAACCATAATGAGATAACACAACCCCAGTAAGGATGGCCATCATTAACAAATCAAAAAACAACAGATATTGGTGTCGGTACAGAGAAAAGGGAGCGCTTCTACACTGTTGGTGGAAGTGCAAGCTAGTTCAACCTCTTTGGAAAGCAGTGTAGTGATTCTTAAAATAACTAAAAACTGACCTTCCATACAATCCTCCTGGGAATAAACCTGGATTTTGAATTTTTTTCAAATTTTGTAATATTTGCCTATACATAATGAGATCTCTTGGGGATGAGACTTAAGTCTAAACATGAAATTCATTTATATGTCATATACACCTTATATACAAACACTGAAGGTGATTTTATATAATGTTTTTTCACAAGTTTTTGCATGAAACAAAGTCATGACTGCAACCAGTCAGGTGAGGTCAGGTGTGAAATTTTCCACTTGTGGCATCATGTCGATGCTCAAAAAGTTTTGGATTTTGGAGAATTTCTAATTTTGAATTTTCAGATTAGGGATGTTTAACCTATAATAATAAGGATAAACAAATAAGCAAAAATGAAGAGAGTGATGGAAAAAATGACTGAAGTTTGGCAATTGGTCCATTAATGACTGTGTGGGAGAAGGAATGGAAAAATGGGAGATGTCTCAGTCCATTTGGTGTTGCTATAACAGAACATCTAAGACTGGATAATTTATAAAGGAAAGAGTTTTATTTAGCTCATAGTTCTGCAGGCTTGGAAGTATGAGAATCATGGTGCTGGTATATGCTTGGCTTCTGGTGAGAGCCATGTGGTAGGTCAAAAAATGGTAGAGAAGGCCAAAGGAAAAGTGAACACGTGCAAAGAGATAAAAGCCAAGGAGTATTCGAGTATTCTCACTTTATAACAACTCATTCTCACAGAAACACTTTTGAGAGAACTAATCTAGTCTTGTTAGAGTGAGCATTCACTCAATAACATGAGAATTGCACCAAACCACTCATGAGGGCAGAGCCCTCATAATCCAGACACCTCTTATTAGACCCCACCTCTCCACACCACCAAACTGGGATCACATTTCAACATAAATTTTGGTAGGGACAAATAAAACAAACCCAAACCATGGCAGGAGATACATCTTGAAAAACAAACTAGGACATACTTTAATTGAGGGTGAGGTACTTTGAAAATCAGACTGATTTTCGTCTTTTTTCTTTTCAATGAAGAGATAACACAAACACATGGCCAAAAGAGACGAAAGTATCAGTCAGTTCTTTGGGATATTTGCTGATTAACAAATATCCCAAAATAAATTAGTGGTATAAAACAACAGCCAGTTATTGAGCTCCTGATTCTAGGGGTTAGCAACTTGGACTGGTCCTTAGATGGGCTTTTTCATCTATCTGTGATCAGTTGCTAGGTTGGCTAGGGACAGAGTGGTCTAGAATGGCATCAGCTAGGAAAACTTATGCTCTGTGTTCACTTAGGTTTCAGTGGGGGGGGGGAATATGGGTTATTCACTGAAGATTTAAGGATTTCAAAAGAGAGTGGAAGACAACAAAGTTTTTAATGCCCAGAGGTAGACTACATGTACTGACATTTTTGTAAATTTGTCCTCTTTCTTTTTTTTAGGCCAAAGTAAGTCACAAGGACAGTGAATTTTCAAAGAATTCCAATACAGACTTATCCTCTTGATGGATAAAACATGACCGATGAGTCATATTTGACAGGGTATGAATGTGAAGAACAAAGGATTGTGTCCAAACATACACATAGTTTCGTGCTTTAGGATGATTCATTCACTACAAACCATTAAATGCCAAATATTCTATAGAATTCATTGGAACCAAGCGCTATTTGGGACTATAGAATTAACTGGGATCAAGTCATCTTTGAGACTTGATGACTGTTGAGAAGGTTAGAATAATAGGTTGAATAAAGATAATATGAGACTGGACCACAATAGTGTGTGAAGTAATATCGAAAGAGAATCCCAGATTTGGCAATAGCGTCTTGTGAAAGGTATCTATGACATGGTGAAGGTAAGGATAGGAGCTGTGCTTCTGAGAAACCAGTGGGATGATGATGCTATCAGTCAGGATGAGGGACAAGAAGAAGACAGATTTGATGGGTATTGGTGGTAGATGGAAGATCTGTGATGTGAATGGGTCATCTATGGGGCTCTGCCTAGGAGGAAATTTGAAATTTGCATCTGGAGCTCAGCAGTGAGTTCAAGAATAGAGGTGGACATTTGGAAATTATTCATATATTGGATAGAACTTGCTGTCATGGAAGAGTATATGGTGCAGAAAAAGCATGTCTTCTGTAGCTCCAGCCACATTGTACTTTGTACACGGTAGATGCCAAACTGATATTATCTAGCCAGTAGCCAAATCAAAGTGCAGCCTATTCATCATGGAGTTCTCTTTGTGGCGAAGAGAGTGTAATATAAGAAATTATAGTAAAAAAAAAAAAACTGGCGAGCTGAGTGTAATATATGAAATTATAGTAAAAGTCACCTGGAAGTATAGGTTAATACTGAAAAAAATTTTTTTGAGCGTCAGTTGTGTGTGGGTTCCTGAGCAATATAGTTTTCCTATGATATTTTGTGAATTCTAGCAGTAGCGCTCTGAGGTGATATTCTTATTCCACATCACAGATGGAAGGTTTGAGGTTTAGAGGTTATCAGTGCTTCTGAGAGTTTCAGGTCAAGGCACACATGGAACATGATACTAGTTATCCTGAAGGAAGCTTGCATTGGCCTGAAGCTATGGGTCCCAAGACCCACCAATCTCTCCTTACAGCTGATAGTGCCAATATTTTGGCACATCTGTAATTGACATGTGGCAAAATGGGCCCAGTCCTCCAGCTGGGTTAAATCAACTGCCCAGAGTAGCAGAGCCCATAAGTAGAAACATTAATAAGAATTCGGTTCTGCTTGATTTCAAAGTTGAAATTCTTTCCACTGCTTCATGTGGTGACTCCACCTGGGTTTTAATATAGACTATGGGAATGGCTTATGACTAGAATCTTTCTATATTCAGTACTTTCTATACTCAGTATATCTATACTTTCTATACTCAGTATATCTATACTGAGACCACAGCTAAGATATATGATGTCTCTTGTTTCATAATTCCCCAAATTGGTTCAATCATTATGGGTTGAGCAAACACTGGTAATGCTTTCCTTTTTTCTAGTTTGTATAGAACTTCTAAAGTGATGTTAACTAAGACCACAAAACAGTGAAGAAATGAGATATTCATTTTCACTATTGAGTATATGGACTTACAGACATAATTGAACAGTCCACACATGTATTTTGATGTTTTGTTTTGTTTGATTTCTGAAATATACTTTCTATAAAGTATTCACTCATTTAATTGTAATAATCAAGTTTTGACTTAAAGAAATAACCAGACATATTAACTACTACACAATCAAATATTTTTGATAGTTCCAAACCCCTGATAGATTTATCTCATCTCCAGGGCCAACCCACATTGATAAGCCTGCCTTAGGCACAGGCTGGGCACAGCAAAGGGATGACCACCCAGGAGCCACATACTTTCATCTTTGCTCTTAATAGTTACTGCGTCCTATTGTGCCTTGTGGAAGAGGTACACTGACTCTATTTATAATTACTCTTTTTCTGAAAGAACAGTCTATAGTTCAATAGATCATAAAAGAATGGACTTGGAAACCCCTGGAGTACTTTTGGTGCTGTAAAGATGTGGACCATCCAAGGTGTCTGTCATAATCCTCATAATCTTCTCTGTAGAGTAGCACACAGGAAACCTGGCCTTATAATTCTGAGTCTTTGCAGTTCAGTCCTCGTATTTAGTTGCTCTATTTTGTTCATGAAATTGTCGTTTCTTTGGCTGCCCGAGGCACTGATCTCTAGATCAGTGACAAATTCCACCCAGTTAAGCCACATGTGTCATTTCCTCTACACATCCAACAGAGTTTCCTGGGCTGTGCCACCCCGCCATGGTCTACTTGCTGGCATGAGAAAAGCCTACTTGTTGCTGACATCCTACTTCCTCTACCAGTACAGAAGTCTATAGCCCCCCAGTCCAGTACCACAGCGAGTATGAACCCCGGGGACCTGCCAGGCTTCCCATCACTTCATACAAGCCTGGTGTCTGTGCTTGTCTGACGCGCTGGCAGGGTTGAGACTCTCCACACTCGTCAATCCATCTTGCATAGCCACAAAACAGACTGAGACCTGTGGTGTCTCTCCAGTGTGTGGGTGACTCTGGGAAACATTTCTGGTACCAAACTGTGGGAAACACACCCTGCCAGGACCTGGGACCTTTTGGGAAGTGCCTGCTTTGTCCCAATTAGAAGTGTTTTATTGTTCAGAAATGGGTTCCTCACTGAAGCTCTTCTTTCAACAGCCCAACTTTGTTAAGAGAAGGCTTGTGGCACTCACTCATCTTCCCTTTCTGACAGCCTCCTGGACAACGGAATCACAAGTTCAAACCATGGAAGCAAAATGCATTATATTTATTATGCTCCTAAGATGTTTTCAACAAAACAGATACTGTGGACTTTGCCAAGTGGGTGTCATGACTTTCCGGAGGTTTGGGCTAGTTAGCAGCCTGCCAATGAAAACACATGTTGTTCTTGAGCCTTCTTGCGGGCATCTTCTGCCTCCTCCCCTATCATGCTTGGCCTTCAGCAGAGACAGACCAAAGAGTTTGGGACCAAGGCAAGCAACTCCTTGGATGAATAGTGCCTAAGATGATTTGTTTCTTCCATACTTTGACAATTTCTGTCCTTTTTGGGGAATAATTGTGTAGCAGCTAAAATGTGTGGAGGATTTACTATGTGCCAGGCACTCAGATTATCACATGTAGCACTAAAACCATGGCATGAGGCAGAATAATACTGGTCTTGTGACTTGATTTACAGATGAGGAACTAAGGCACAGAGAAATTAAGTGACTTTCCAAGGTCACATAGTTTATAAGAGATGGATTTGAGATTTGAGTTTACTTAGCATTTTTCCCTAATGCTCAAAGCACACCTTAGTCTAAATAATACCTTTGCTTATTGTCAGTCTGAGGTCAACCCTGTAAGAAAATAAGGAATCACTAACTTACTGCTTTACGATGTTCTGGGGTGTCTAACATCGATTACTGCTTTTTCCAAAATCATACCCATAGTAGGTACACAACAAATATTGCTTGGTTTATCATAAATTAAACACCAGACTGTCGCCTGGGGTTGGTGATAAAATAGGCAAACAATGCTAACTGTGGGTGAGGATTTGATTATACTAGTGGAAGGCAGTTTCTTGACCTTTCAGCCAAAAAATATATTTTTGAGAAATAAGAAAGGAGAATTCCTCTGTCTCCAACTTTAAGAAGAAGTAGGGCAGCCTCCTGTGGGTCACAGTGCTTGATGTCACAGCTCTAGGCCTTCAGGGAGACTAGATGACTCTTCTTTCTGCTTAAAGGCAGTGCCTCTTTGGATGCCTAATTCTCCAGCGCTCATCCTCCTCTTAAAGATTTGCAATTTGTTTCCATGAAACTTTCCTCCCTTCTTTCTTCTGTGTCTTGTATGTTTAGACTTGTCCAGTTTGGGGCAAGGAGCATTTGAGAAGTTAGTTTCTTGGCTCCCTTTATAGATGCCTGTTGACCAGACTCAAGGGAAAGGGATTATTACTAAAATCCTTAGCTCAGAATGGCTGTATGTGAGTTGATTTATCAGTAAGCAAAAATGCAGGTCAGTACCTTTGACAGGTGATGGCAGGAAGTAGCATGCTGTGTTGTCAACAAGACAAAGGGAAGGCAAGGGAACATTAGTGTGAAACAGACAGGCATTCCTGCATCTGACTTTTAGTTGGATGAATTTGAAGCAGAAACTTTCCCTTGCTATCCAGGGAATGTATCTGAAATTGATTAGCATTTCTGGCACCACCAATGCCAAACTGAGCACCTGCATTCAGGTCAGAGATCCTTTAGATCTTGCAACAAAATACCTGGGAAGAAACTCAGAGAACACTGGTGCCTTTTAGAGACATTATCAGGGCTCTCTCCATGCCGAAATCACCACTGGTATTCATGACAAAAAGAGTACAACATTGTCATTGGTCTGGATCACCTTACAGAAGAGTATTATTCCTCTTTCCATAGGTGTCCCCATGACACTCACACACAGGAGAACTTCACCACTGAGCCACCGAGAGGAACTTTGAAGTTGGGTGACCTCAATAAGCTTGTGTGAACCAGGAAAAGGTGGAGCTATTCTTAAGATAAGAGAGAACATCAAAAGTTTGTGAAAATCTGGATACAAAAGAGCCAACTGAGAAGCAGGTTTTATAATGGTTGAAAAATGTGGTGTGTATCTCTAGGTGGTGGTTAGAGAGAGTGCACTGTCTGAAATAGCCTTTATCCTGCTTGTTTTAAAAATAGGTTAAAACAGAGGACAGAGAAAAGAGGGAGATGGAGAGGGAGCAGGAGAAGGAGAGAGGGAGGAGGGAGAGAGGGAGAGGGAAAGGGAGAAGGAGAGAGAGAAAGAGAGAGAAATAAGGGGAGGGAGGTAGGGAGAGAAGGAAGGAAGGAAGGGAGGGGGGAGGGAAGGAGAGAGGGAGGGAGGGTAGGAAGAAAGAAAAAAGAGAGAAAAGGAAAATAAGTCTTAAGCAGAGGCAGATTTGGGGCTGCCTGAACTGGAAGTTTGTGACATGTGGTCCAGCAGAAAGCTGTAACGAGGAGATAAACGATGATATAAATGTGACTGCATTTGAATAGTTTCAATTCTCATGATAGTGGCTATCTTTGCTTTTTTCCCCGTTGAAGGGCAAGGAGAGGGAGGGGTTGGCTCCCATGCTGTTTCCAAGGTCTAAGGACTTTCAAGGTCATCTCTCTCATTAGGGAAATGTATATCTGTGATTGACAAGGATATTAGAATCATTTAGCTCCATCTGCTCCACCACACAGGGACGCTGGGGTTTTAAGTGACTTCTTTGTAGAAGACCCAAGTGGAATCCCTAACTAATCATCTGGCATTTCTGAACCTCTGCCGCAAGAATGAGGAAAGCATTTTGCGTATAATGTTTTTTTCCCTAATGTTCAAATTACACCTTCTAAATAACATCTTTGCTTACTGTCAGTCTGTCAATGCTGTAAGAAAAGAAAACACTAGCTAACTGCTTTATGATTCTCTGAGGTGTCTAATATCCGCTATTGCTTTTCCCTTACCCATAGTAGGTGCACAACAAGTATTGCTTGGTTTGCTATTAATTAGAGGGCATGGTACTTGGTCTCCTAGATTTCCAGTCACACTTTTGGGAGATTTGTGATGTTCTTACAGTCTATAAATTCAAAGGGTCCAGTAGATAGTGAGATGAAGTACTAGAAAAGTAGCTATTAGAGGAAAAAAAAATCTCTGTAAAAGTTCTTTTTAGTTTTTGGAGTTGGAAGCAAAGAATGACAGAGAAAAGACTTTATGAAACTTTGATGTAGAACTCAGGTAAAGTCTGAGTTATTTCTTTATGTGACTCTGCCAAAAAGCAATTCTAGTGAGAAAGAGGTGTCTTTCTATGAGAGAGGGCAGCAAAGAATGTATGTCTGCACTTCTTGCTGGAGATGAGACTTCATGCTTTGATAGAAGTGTTAGTAGATAAAATGGACCTCTGCCTAGACCCTTGCTACTAAAATGTCAGAGAGTGAAATTTAAATGTATTTGGTGAAAATCAAACTTGTTATCACTTACTGTTCTGACAGGCAGCAAGGAAGGGGAGAGGCGATTAGATTTGACAGTCTAAAGGAAAGGGGACCCTAATGAAGGCCTATAGGATTATTTTTTCCTTTCTTACAGAGATTAGTGTCATTGGAACTCATTCTTTATGCATGGGAGACTGAGCAAATGACAGCAGTGCATGAGGGGTACAGTCTTAAAAGTGAGACTGGAGTCACCCCATGGAGGCTGATGAGATGTGCATTGAGAGGGCTTGGCAAAAAGAAAGTGCTTTTGAATTTACTATTTTTGTTATTCCCCAAAGAGGTTCATTCTCATGGGTGACCTGTGAATTAAGATGCTTATTTTTAGTGGCTTGCAAATAATTTTCTAGTTTAAGTAGAAAGTTTAATTGTCAAGTGAGAGCTAAATAAATACATTGTAGAGCTCCTGAAATTATGAAGAAGAAACTTGATTAGACCAGACAAATGCTTTGTCAACTATTCTGAGAAACTAAAATGAGGCCTAAGTAGGCAGCTATTTGGATAAAAATTGTATCCTTCAGTGAACCATTGTTAGAAAATTCTCTTTAAATTCACAGTTTTTCAAGTTTATTAGCTGTCCCCAGCAGTGTTGCTTTAAATAAACATTTATTTCTTAGAAGTATGATGATTATTCAACCTGTATTCCCTTGGTGTTCCAAATTTAACTATTGTGTGATGGTTTCCCCACTGACCATAAAAATGTCCCAGATACTCTAATATTTTCTCATTCATGCTGTCTCACTTATGCAGAAGAGTCAGAATCTCACATCTGGAAGCAGCAGGGCAGTAATTTCCCAGACCACATGTCTCATTGGGGGGTAGGAGGTTGAAAGACATGGGTACTGTTCTTAGACTGCTTGACTGGGGAGGCAGGGAAGAGGTGAATATGTAATGAGGAGTTGAGCAAATGGTAGACTGAGTTCAAAATTTGTACAAACCATAGGACTGAAGGGCTCTTAACTGTCATGTGTTCCCTGCTCCATGAAGCTGGGGACTGTGTACACACAAGAAAACTGCTACAATTCGGGGCTCATTCTCAGATGACTTGTGTGCAATTTGTCAAAAAGTGAGTGAACCAATCACCAAATCAGTTGACAAGTATTTACTGAGAATCTACTATATGCCACCACTGTTCAGGGCACTTGGAGATAAAAGAACAAAGCAGAGAAGGCCCCTTGTCATGCGATCTACAGGGAGCACCCTCCAAAAAACTGGAATAATCTTTCTTGTGAAGAACGAGCCCCTTGTAGTATTCCCACTAGGTAAGGGTTCTAGGAGCCTGTCGGTAACAATGTACAAGTTAGCATTGTTGTAAGAGGCTGTGATGGACTTCAGTTAATTTTTTTTTGTGGCAAACAGGTTTCTGGTTCTTCCACCAAGACAATGCACCTGCCCACAATGTGCTGAATCTTCAGCAGTTTTTGACCAAAAATGGCAATGATCCCTGGGGTCCACGCTCCCTATTCACCCAATCTTACCTCAAGTGACTTTTGTTTCTCCAAATGAAAAAAGTCCTCAAAGAGAAATGTTTTGCCATTGTGGTAAAGGTGAAACAAAACATGGCCAGAGCACTAAAAGGTATGAAAACTGATAAGCTCAACAGCTGTTTCGAGCTGTGCATTGAATCAGAGTACTTTGAAGGTAGCTGAAGTTTAAGCACATAAGAATAAATAAACACATTTTCATAAATAAATTCCTCCTTTTTTGAGGTGCCCCTTGTATATTCTGGTTGAGTGAAACATTCCATAAGTAAATAAAGAAATAATGTAATGTGTCACATGGTGATGAATATAATGGAAAAAAGTCAGATAAAGAGGCTGAAGACTGAGGGAAGAGCTACTATATTTTAGATAGGATGATTAGGAAAGACTTTTTCTAATTAAGTGACATTTGAGCTGAGACCTAGTATAGTAAAGGAGAAAACCCCATAGGTCTGGGGGAGAATAGAAAATAGAAGAATCTGAGCTCCAAGGTGGGCATGTTGAGATGTTCAGGAACAAGAAAGATGCTACTGCAGTTTGGCTGGATTAAGAAAGAAGAAGATAGTTAGAGGTTACGGTCAGTGAGGTCATGGGACTCAGCTCATGTAAAGCCTTATAGGCTTCTATAGTGTTACAGGAAGTCACTGGAGTAATTGAGAGATCAGAACTGCCAATTACCAAGGAACAGGCTCCAGGGGAAGGACACCTAGGCTCACATCTAGACTGGGTAGATGGGGGTCCTTATTATACTTTCAACTGATGTACTGGAGAAGCAATTTATTATGGATTGTTGTAATCCAGGGCAGAAGTATGGGCTGGAAACAAACATTTGTAAGTCACCAATGTGAAAATTGCAACTAAAACCAAGAGCTAGGATGAATTAAATAAACAATTGAGTCATTAAATGAAGGAGATGTTTTCTAGTTTTTGATAAGCACTCTGGGCTAATAACATATACATACATAGATTGATACAGCTTTATATCATAGGCTCAGTGGTTTAAAATATCAAGAGAATTACCATCACTTTTTCTTGTATAAGGTTCAGTTTTCATTTTATCCTTGCTTCCTCCTTTCTAAAGAGAAAAAGGATAAATTTTCATACTCCCAGATATTGATTGAAATACTTGCTGCTATGAAGCAGGATCACTGTGTACGATGCCCTCTTATGTACCTAACCCTGAACTGTATGTACCTCATATCTTTAAAAATAATAAATAAATAAATTTTAAAGAAGGCATGCATTCATAGTTCAATCCTCTCTTTTCCACTAGTCTTCCAAATGGTTGACTTCCAAACATGGTATCACTCTTTGGCGCTCATAAGCCATATGTGCACTTCCCCTACACCCTTCACCCATGCTGCAGCTTAGCCTAAGGAGAGTGACTTAACTTTCAGAAAGGTGGTCTTGGCCAGTCTGGTAACATTTTGTTTCCCATCATTCCACCCTGGGTAGTGGGGGCATCTAACCACCCTTGTCTCATAGCTGGTTGGCTAACTGTCTTGGTGCTTCATTTACAAATATCATCATTTTTGGATTTAAGGAAATTGAATAGGAACATTAATGTTGACCAAGAATCCACGTCCTTCAATACATTTTCTACCAGAGAACTTGGCATTGGGCAGAACTGGCTGCATGATCATGGTATTTTCTCCCATTTTAGCAATTGTTCATTGTGCGTTGTTCCCTGAGGAAACCTCAGAAAGAAGGAGGGATGAGGAATAGGGTTAAGGTCCCAAAACTCCAACATAATCTTTCTTTTAAAGACACTGCTAGCAAAAATGTGGTTTCCTGAATATGATGAAACACCTTAAAGTAATGCATGTTTTGTAGATGCCTTTGAGTCTTCCTCTATGACTAGACTGGTTCCTTCAGGGCAGGGATTTTGTCTTGTTCACAGATGTATTCCCAGTGACTAACATGATCCTTAATACCAGGAAAGCACTCAATAAGGCTTGTTGAATGAGGAAAGGAAATAGTGCTCCTGGCATTATCTATTCTCTTTGAAAAGGGCAGTATCATGCTTTCACAAGGAGCCATTTCTTTCTCTTTTTTCCCATGGCAGGAGAATTCACTCTGTAACCAATAATCCTTTTATTTTCAACACTCTGGAAGCAGTGGAGGTTGTGAAGATTATTTGCATCCTCACCTGGAATGTGGAAAAGTCATGCAGTCTTCCATATCTTCTTGAGATTCTAGAACAATTTCTTGAAATCTAGAATCAATGAGAAATTATGACCCTCCACTTCACTACACAAACCACTTGTAACCTCCAGCATGTCAACTCACTGCTCCAGGAACACCTGTGGGCTCTGATCCCAGGTGTATTTGATTACCCGCTTCTTTTGGTTAGGAGAATTGAAGGTCCATCTTCTCTCTGCTCTTCAGATTTTATCCCTTCTCTGTGGTCTAGCTCCAGTGAAACCCCTAGCACATGACATTCTTAGAACACCTATGGGGCTTGGAACTGTCTCACACACTTGGCACCAAATGATTCCTTGTACTGTTAGTATACATTAGCACAGAGCTTTTCAAACTTAGTGTTGACCAGAATCACTGGAAGTCTTGTTAAAACAAATTTTTGGGCACCATCCCTGGAGTTTCTGGTTCAGTAGGTATGAAATGGACGCAAAAGATGTGCATTTTTAACATGTTCTCAGGTGATGCTAATGATGCTGGTCCTGGGATCACACTTGGAAAGCCACTGAAGAAGTAGTTCTGAATCCTGGTAGTGCATTGGACCTACCTGGGAAAATTTCTAATGTATGTAATGCCTGAACTCCAACCCAGACCAATTTAATCAGAATCCCTGGGTATGGGACCCAAACATTGCTAGGGTTTAACAGAAGTCATTCTTTTCACCTCCTGGATTTACCACAGGTCTGTAAAAGATATTGGCAGTATTCAGGACAAATATATCTCTGAGATGATGTGTTTAAAAAATGCCAATGGACCACATTTCTTTATGACAATGATTCTCAAAGTGTAGTCCCTGGGTTAACATCTTCATCACACTTGGGCCCACCGCACACCCACTGAATCAGAAACTCAAGTATAAAGTTCATTTAATAAGCTCTTCAAGTGATTCTGATACAAATTCAACTTTGAGGACCACTAATCAATATTAGCTGGGTAGGTGGTTTGATAATTAAATCAATCACTCTCAAACATAGCTATGCAGTAGAATCACCTGGATAATTTTTAAATATATACAAGCCCCAATCTCAGGTATTCTGATTTAATTGTTCTGTGTGGGCACCTGTAGTTTTCAAAGAACTGTAGTTGATTTTATTGTACAGCCAGGGTTGTGCAATGGCTGAGATAAATATTGTTTTGTAACCAATTAACCTAACCATTTACAATGACTGTGGCTCTACTTCCACATGAATGAATAGATCTTCTGGCTGACCAGATTTGTTACAAATGGACATGCCAGTTAAAGTTAACATCACCAAGTCCTGTAGGAGACTTGGAGTAAAGTATGTATGAAGTACACTATGTGGGAAGCATAGTGGTGAACACTACAAGTAATTACTACTACAAGTAACATGACAGAGTACTTGAGGACTTGTAGTGTGAAAAGGAAAGAGGGGGTGATAAGTTAACTGCTAAAACAGCCACAGTTATTTCCCTCCTTGTATCCATACTCCTTTGCAATGTGCTCTGATGCTCCTCTCATCAAAAGGTCAAGTTTATTTTCTGATCCTTGAATCTGGCTGGCCATATGCCTTGATTGGATCAATAGCATGTGGTAGAAGTAACATTGTACTAGTCCTTCAGATCAGGTCTCAAAAGCCCTCGTGCTCATGTATGTTCTCTCTTGGAACTCTATTGCCATTATGAGAGCTAGCTCATGTTAGACTCCTGGAGGAGGAGAGACCACGTGGACCAGAGCTAAGCCTCGTCTGAGGCCATTTTAGCTTAGCAACCCTTAATCCAACAGCTGACATGGACACATGAGGGTGCCCAGCCCAGCTGAAAGTCAAAGAACCAATCAGGTGGGCTTAGCCCAAATTGCTTACCAACAGAACTATGAGCTAAATAGATTATCATTGTTTTAAGTCACTCAATTTTGCGTAGTTCAAAAGGTAGCAAAGCCTAACTGATACAGATGGTAGAAAATTAACCCAGGTATTCTTAACTTGAACTGATGAGAGTTAATATAAGACTTAGTGGTTCATTAATAACTGGATACAGGCAGAAGAGAAAGCGTACAATGTCTGACATAAGACAGCAAACTTCCTTTTTCATCTTAACATATCAAAATAAAAAACAACTAATATTTTTCACGAAAATTATTTTTGTCAGCAAGGCAGAGGAGGAGTTTTGCGATTCATAAGCAGAGGGGTCTAGATTGCTTAGGTAGCAGAAAATTTGTAGTACTAAGTAGGGGAGAAGAAACCACAGGGTAAGTTTAATAAATTTTAGCTCTATGTAAGAGGAGATAATAACGTGCTTAAAGGGGTCATACTATTTGTTGGGAATGGATATCAAATGAAAGAGTTTTGTGAATTCGTCAAGTCTTTAATCTTCTCCCTAGCTATAGAACGTGCCTCCCTGTGTATGATGGCAGCTGTTCTCTTCATTAATACATGTGCAGTATATTTGTATTCTTTTTTTCTGATGGAAAAAGATTGTAGTTCTCTTTTGGTTCTCAAAGGGATTATTGAAAACCAACCTCTACCTCAAGTTAAGAATATCTAAAAGATTAACAGCAGCATTCAAAGTGTGAATGCAGAATGATAAATATGTAGAGTGTAGACAAGTGCTTTGAGGATTTAGAAAGTATCTTTTTTGGGCCACTGATAGAAAGAGAGGTTCCATTTATGAGCACCATGTGCCAGATATTTTATATGTGTCATTTCATCTAATCCTCAAAAATGCTTTACAAGGTACTTGCTGGTATCTTTATTTTACAAACAAAGACACCAAAACTAAAGATTATGGGACTAGTGTTTGGGTACTTTGATTGCAAGCAGCAGAAAGCCCAACCAAACAATATAAGAATTTAGCTTATGTAATTGAAAAGGGATGAGGTAGGTCAAGCTTTAGTTATGGTTTGATCAGACCTTCCATTCATCTGCTCTGAGATTCTTTCAGCTTAACCTTTCTCCTTATTTTGGCTTTGTAGTCCAGTGGCTTAGCTTGTGGTGGCTGCAGCAGGTCCAAGCCTCTGAACTGTCCACATCTTTTAGAAGAAAAAACAGTGTATAAAGGACTTTGGCTTCACTAAGATAGAACATGCTTAAGTCACACGTCCACTTCTGAATTAATTGCTGTATCTGTAAGAAAACTATATGCTAACTGGTTTAGGCCTGGGTTGTATCCACCCCTAAAAGACATGGTGGCAATGTCTTTATACTGACTAACCCGAACAATCAAGGATTATCCTTCGAACAATGGACAGGGCCTTTTCTATCCAAAACCCTTAACTACCACACAATGACAGAGAGGCTATTCTACCTTGGCTAGATGGTGGTAGAAATAACATTTGAACAATGTTTTTCTCCATCTTCTTCATTCTTTCCCTCATGCTTACGCTGTCTTCTTACAGGAAGTGGGACTTGGGCCGGGCCTTCAGGGTTGGGCAAAGGGAGGTGTTCTTAAAATGTTCACTAACTTCTAAGAGCTTTTGAGGTCTGGAAATGAAAAGCACGATTGTATGTGAACTCTGAGAATTAACAGTAAGTGTTGTTCCTTTCTCCACTGGTAGAGTTATTAGAAGACTAGCAGTCATTTTGTTCTACTATCCTGACAATTCAGGGAATTTTTATAAGTGGCAATTTTTGTAAAGGAGGGGTTAAAATGACTTCTTAGACATTGACAGTCTATCTCTAATAATGTATGTTAGGAGAGGGAAGACAAAGCTACGATTCAGCTGCTAGGTCTTGGTGATGTCATAAACACTTATGACAGCAGTAGGACTTTAAGATTGAATTACCTTCTTTGTACCCACTGAAGGAGCAGGCTTTGCTGTGTATAACACATTGTGCAAGCTAAACAGTGTTTGGTGGTTTTCACATGGCACATGGGAAGAAGGGAACTTGATCTGTGAACCCAGAAGATTATGCATCTGATAAGTGGAGAGATAATTTAACCCCGAAAATTGCTTTGGTCTCTGATATGCAATTTTCAAATTAAATAAATTAATATGTGCTGACATTTTCCTAACCTAATCTTAAGGCATCACAGTTTGATTAGTCTAATGAGGAGTTCCAAGTTGAGCACTTCATTATGTAACTAATAACACCATAGTCCAAAATCATAAAATCAGTTAATGGCTTAAATGTGTTAAAATTTATAAGTTGGCATAGATATAGTAGACAAGAGGATAGAATCAAGTCTGTTTCTTTTCTCTTAGCTGTGGAACAGTTTTTAGGAGTATTACTAATTAAATATTGCAGGAGTAGGAGATATGGACAGTTTATTCAGGATTTGAATTTACAAAGCAAAAATATCAGATTTGAACATCAGAAGGGCTGTGGATGAAAAAGAATTTATAATGTCTTCAAAACCAGAAAATAGAAAATATAGTTAACAGATTACTAGAAAAATTCTTAAATTTTTTTAAAAAATTATTATTTTCGGTTATCTTTTTGATATTCTTATTTTTATTAACATGAGGATATTTAATGTAAGATTTTTCTGCCATTTCATGTGTTTTTCCAAAAAAATTCAGGGTGACTGAACAATTACAAGTCATGATTTGCCTTAATTCCTACACAGTTACTGAAAGGAGACCTCAATCATCAAAACAGATCAAAATCCATTATAATTATTGTTTTGTATATTTTTTGATGAAAAATCTTAAAAAGAAACTCCTAAAAGCCTTTTGGCTATCTGTAGTTATTTACAGTAGAGTTGAATGTGAAATTAAATCCAAGTTGGGGACAGTCCAAAGACTTACCAAGGGAACACCCACATTACTGCTGGAAAAATGTGCTCTTAGATATTGACTACTGTCAGATATGTTCAAAAAACAAACAAACAAAAACTCAGTAATTTAAATCATATAAACATTAGAAAAATATTTACTAATAAAAGAAATCTTGCCCTTTAATATTGATTTGTTATATTTCTTAACACTGGTAGATTACTCAAGGGATTGAGACTGTCAAAATAATAAAAGACTTCTTTTATCAATAGTGGCAGATCTTTGATTTTTGCCTGATTAATTCTTATCAACTAAAAACAAGATGCATTTAACCTGCTCTGATGTCTACAGTAATGTTCCCCTAGGAACATTTAGGCATTAAAAGAAAAAAAATCTGATCAATTGTACTGCTTTTGAATAAAGAAGTAATATTTGAATGTATTTATTATAGAGATGGTTTGATAGAGTAAATTCATCCCAAATATAAAAACAATGGAAGATTATTTGTAGGTTCTTGCTGTATTCACTTTCACCTTTTCCAGGATGTTTGTGGCTTTCTCAAATGTGAAACTTCCCCTTCCAAAAATTTTTCCCGAAGATAGACTTGTGGCTTGGAGTGAATTGAACTGGCTAGCCTAAGCTTAGATGAACAGTGGTGCCAACCCAGATAGATAGAACCTGTGAGTATCTCCCTAGTCCATGAGGCCTTACCTAGCATGAATGGAATGCAGAGGTTATTAATGATGTACTTTGAAGCCTATTGCCCTGAGGGCACTGATTCAAATCCTGCCTATACCTAAGATGTAAGTCCTAGAAAAATGTTGTTGCATACTGAGGGTTGTGCAGTCAATTATGTGAAATGAGTTGGTGGTTGGAGTCAAGAACTCAATTGACCAGAGTCCAACTCACAAAAACCACCAATACAATTTATACCCTTGTTGGCAGTATCATCAGAGAGTGACTTAATGTTGAGTGACTGAGTGATCCTCTTCTACTCTATTTCCTGAGAGACTCACAGAAGAAAACTTGCTGTTTTGGATGACTCTAAGATTCCTGCTCAGAAATAATGAAAAGGCTCATTTCCACAGGGTCAGAAGAGCTTCGTTAAACCGAAGATGCTTTATAAAGCAACTCCTTGGTCTATAAAAACTTGTAACAGTAGACTTTTGACAGAGCTAAGTTTTACATATTGATATAATGCTTTGATTTTTTTGTAGATTTTCAGATATTAGGGGTGAGCTGGAGCAAATAGGATTGCAGGTTTCTAGATAAGCAGACATTTAGTTTTGAAAAATGGTAAGAAATAACCTTTCTTAAAAAGGCTACTTTGAATTTTAGTGTTAGAAAGATGCTTGAAATAGATTAACATGTGATACAACAATACCTATAAGGAATTATCATTTTATGTCACAGAAAAAGAGTTTAAGTACATTTGACTAATATCACATAAAAAATAGAACTAGATCTAGATTTCAGTTTTTAAAATGCTCTTATTAAGCTTGCCTTCGGCCTCCCAACCACCCTCCTTCCCTTCTTTCCTTCTCCCTCAATTAAAAATAAACACAATTTTCTTAGAGAAAAAGCAAAACTTTAAACAATTAAATCATTTAGATCATAATTCATTTGACCAAGTCTTCTTGAGGATTAGCCCAAAGGCATTCTGTCAGAAACGCAGGGTTATGGACAGCCTGAATTCTTGCCATGAGGAGCTTCCAATCAAGTCTTGAGTGAAACCAGATTGAATTTTTAACCTGAGTGTAGGACAGAAGAAGTTCACACTTCAACTGCTGTGTCAGGCCAGAGTAAACAAGTTTACACAATCAGGAAAAACATCTTACCCTCCAAGTCCAGGGCCTGTCCCTTGGAGGGCAGATAAACCATCTGAGGCCTGGGGAGGCTCACTGAGTGTGCAAAACACCAGGGCACAGGAACGGCTGTACCTGCTGGAGGCTTGGCATGGGGAAAACTTACACAGCATATACACAGTAGAGTCAACTCGGGCACAGTGGAAACTGATCAGTTCAAAGCCTTCATATGTTTTTTAAAAAGACTTTTTTCTCTCTCAGATAAGAACATCTCTTCTCTCTCTGTCTCTCTCTCTCTCTCTCTCTCTCACACACACACACACACACACACGATAACTACTTTTGCTTTGTCTGCCTCTCATCTATCCCTCCACCATCCTAAAATCCAAGTATCCCTCTGTAGCCTCTTGTTTACCCAGTACCTTCTACCTAAGGCAAGAGCCATCTGCATGCTTCCTTCTTCACGGTAAGTAATCAGCTTTTCCCAAGGAAGTATAACACATGTATTGATATAATCAATGGATCCTAATGAGTTAATACAACTCTGTTACATTTTGCCTTCCTATCCCCAGAATTATTGCCATAATCCAGAGACATAACTCGACAAATGACTCTAATAGAATAAAGAATAATTTAAAGACTAAGAAGGGTGGTACATCAGAGTATCAGTGGGAAACAGAAGGCATGCTCGAATGAGCAATAGCTTGAAGTAGTTTTATTTACAAAGGGACTATTTACAAGACTGGAGTGGGTGGAGGATAACCACCAAGTAGAGTGAAGTAACCTGGGTTTAGTGATCTCTTGTTACATCATAACTACGCTTATTCTGAAGGAATGGGAAAAGAACCATTATCAGAGCCCACAAGAAGTGAGATGTATAGAAGAGTTGTCTTGATAAGGGAAGACACTTTCCCTTGGAAACAGCCCACCTGAGGTGGCCTCTCAGAGAGGTAGCCTGGAGCCTGACACCTTCCCTTGCTTTCCTTCTTCCTTTACTTTTCTTCCTGGGTCTTCCACTGGGCAAACCCAACTGGAAGCTGGTAGATAAGGGACTATAACAGGTATAGGGTGAAGAAGGGTGGAATTTAAGTCTATATGGGCAGACAGAAGATATATAGCATTTGACATTTGTCAGCAGGTAGAAATTGACAAACTCTTTCAAATGATGTGGTGTTGACTCCTGCCTATTTCTCCTATCCTTGAGCTGACCCCAATGTTACAGATTTTAGAAAGTGAAGTTATGACTGTTAAACTTTACACCATCATTGAAGGTCAGTTCTTAATGCACATAAAACTATTAGACAGGCTGGGCTCGGTGGCTCAGCCTGTAATCCCGCACCTTTGGGAGGCTAAGGTGAGTGGATTGCCTGAGCCCGCGGGTTCGAGACCCGCCTGGGCAGCGAGACCTTATCTCTACAATAAATAAAAAAAAAAAAAAATCAGCCGGGCGTGGTAGCGCATGCCTGTAATTCCGGCTACTTGCAAGGCTGAGGCGGTAGGATCGCTGGAGCCCAGCAGTTGAGGCTGCGGTGGCCGGGAACGGCCACTGCACTCCAGTCTGGGCG
>NW_007248360.1:1270644-1271340 GCF_000164805.1 Carlito syrichta
ATGCGCTACCACGCCCGGCTGATTTTTTTTTTTTATTTATTGTAGAGATAAGGTCTCGCTTATCTCTAATGAGTTAATACAACTCTGTTACATTTTGCCTTCCTATCCCCAGAATTATTGCCATAATCCAGAGACATAACTCGACAAATGACTCTAATAGAATAAAGAATAATTTAAAGACTAAGAAGGGTGGTACATCAGAGTATCAGTGGGAAACAGAAGGCATGCTCGAATGAGCAATAGCTTGAAGTAGTTTTATTTACAAAGGTGGCCTCTCAGAGAGGTAGCCTGGAGCCTGACACCTTCCCTTGCTTTCCTTCTTCCTTTACTTTTCTTCCTGGGTCTTCCACTGGGCAAACCCAACTGGAAGCTGGTAGATAAGGGACTATAACAGGTATAGGGTGAAGAAGGGTGGAATTTAAGTCTATATGGGCAGACAGAAGATATATAGCATTTGACATTTGTCAGCAGGTAGAAATTGACAAACTCTTTCAAATGATGTGGTGTTGACTCCTGCCTATTTCTCCTATCCTTGAGCTGACCCCAATGTTACAGATTTTAGAAAGTGAAGTTATGACTGTTAAACTTTACACCATCATTGAAGGTCAGTTCTTAATGCACATAAAACTATTAGACAGGCTGGGCTCGGTGGCTCAGCCTGTAATCCCGCACCTTTGGGAGGCTAAGGTGAGTGGA
>NW_007248360.1:1271360-1365397 GCF_000164805.1 Carlito syrichta
ACTCCAACTCAAAAAAAAAAAAAAAAAAACCTATTAGACAATAGCTAGGTTACCTGAGTCTCCTTTCTTTTACTTTCATTTTCCCTCCATTTTCAGTTATGTCCTTTGAAGAATTGCCCAAATAAATAGAGAGTGGTTACCAATGATCATTAAAAAAAATTATTTAAAAAAGCCCCGGTGGAAAAAGAAGCAAACACAGAAAGAAGGAGAAAAAAAAAGAAAAAAAAGATTTTTGTACATAGTCAAAAGTTACTGAATTCATTTGTTCCTCGAACAAACATTTAATGAGCATCTACTATGTGCAAGAAACCACACTGGGTGTTATACTGCATGCAAAGTATTGGTGGTCAGGGTTTCTGACTGCAAAGAACTTTTGATTATGTAGAAGTGTATCAAGGAAGGCAAGCAGAGATACAATTCTAGAAGTGGAATAATTATTGTACAGTTTTCATTACAAAGAATGAATGTAAATGCTAGAGGTATTTGGAACTTTCTTCCTCCATACTGGGGCCAAGTCAGGGAAGGTTTCTAAAAGGAAGGGATGTCTGAGGTGACTTTCTAAAGGAGGATAGAATCAGGTGAAGGAGCATAAGGACATTCTAGAAGATAAAATACCATATATGACAAAAAGAGTTATGAGGATGGACTGTAAATTTAAAGATAGTTAGGGTTGGAATGGAGGCTGTAAAGAATTGAATGGGGAAATGGGACTGTTGATTGATTAGACTAGGGGAGCAGGTAAGTACCAATTTACTTGAGGCTTTTTTGTTATCAAATAATTTGGCTTTTATGATGATGGCAACAAGAAGAGCACAAATGGATACATATAAGAAGCAACATACAAACATTTTCACATTAAAAATTTATTCTGGCAACTGTAGAAATATTGACTAGAATTCAGCAAGACTGGAGACAGACTCGAGTCAGGGGAATCTTGGTGAGAGAAGAGGGAGACTAGAACTAAGATGCTTTATCAAGAGGGATAGAGTTGAGGGGAGAGAGTCAAGAGATTTTATGCACTTATAATCAGTTGGGAATCATTGTGGATGGGATGCCAGAAGACGTGGATAAATGTGTTTTATTTTCATCTTATACAACTGGTAGTTTGTAGTGCCTTTTATTGAGTTGTGGAAAACAGTAAGAGGTCAGGTTTGATGAGGACATGAGGGATCAGTGTCAGACATTTAGGTTTGAGGAAGCACGGGGACATCCAGATGGAAACGTCCAGGTTGTTAAATATCTGGGTCTGGAGACAACATTGGGGATATAAATTGTATGGTGGACTCCATTTTTCATTGCTGTGTCTGAATGGCTGAAAGTTAATGGTATCATAAACTTGAAATATATAGTGTATCTTTTGGTGATGGTAGGATTCAAGACAAGTGCAATATTTTACATTTGAATACCCTTTCACCACAAAGAAATAGAAAACTTTCTAGTTGCATTTGTAAGAAACTGTACATGGAGGGACCAGGGGATGTAGTAGCAAAAAGGCAGATCGCTTCTTTTTGGTAAATGGGACCAGGAGTGAAGTGGAAATGAATATTTAGAACACCATATTACCTTAAGGAATTTCAGAAATTAGGCCAATAGTCTAATGAACAGATATGCAAGTATAACATGATGAACAATCGAACTTCTTTCAAGTAGGTAAGAAAATAATATTAGACATCAAGCACCAAATATTGAATACGAGTCAGCATAAATGGACAGTTGTTGCCAGAGAGAGCAGAAGCCAAAACAATAAATTTTGGAGTATGCATTAAGGAATATAATTCATGGTTAAAAGCCACATTTAAGTGCTAGGTAAGGTTCAGAGAACTTGGCAAGCATCTAAATGTTATATGAACTACTTTAGAAAAGGCAAGATGTCATAATAAATCCAAGGTAATATTTGAGGTTGAGTTTTGGGTGTCATATTATATCAGCTAATATCTGCTGCTGATTCTAGTTTCCTAGTTAGTAGTCTGTCTTTGAAATAAAGTAATTCTAGAAGTTTGCCATTGAAGCCAACCCAGGTTTGCAAGCTAAATCTGTGTTTCTTCTTATATATTTTCATCATGCATTTTAATTCTCTGTACCTTGCATTTACAAACTTTACTTGATTTATTTTAATACTTATTTGAGTTAATAAGTGATCAACTTGGCATTGTAGGCTTATATTAATAATTAAGGATGTATTGGGTATAAACTAGCTAATGAAAATTTTTACTAAAGAAAACTAGTTGTTTTTGCTTTGCAAATATTCTTCATATTAACCCAATAGACCACACAGCTTCAAGGGCTATCATAATCTATTGCATAACATGTCAATTTTTATCTTAGAAGGCTTTAAATGTATATTATTAGCCTAAGAGTCTCTAATGGGCACTGTTGAAACACTTTATGCTGTTTCATCAAAATCTTTTTATGTAGTAAAAATAAGTAATTTGCTCTCAGCTAACTGCCAGAAGTTTGTAGACATGCCAATTGAAAAACATTATTCTTTATCACAACTTCTGTGGGAGTTGGAAGTGGAGAAGGACCTTCAAGGCTTTTGATACTAAATAAAGAAAGTATGATGGGAATTTCCTGAGTTCTACCATATCTTTTTATGGGTAACCCTATGACTAGGGTTGTCCATATGGGCAAATCAGTTTCAAGAATTTGTATTTATAAAAGAAAAATAAAGATTGATTTAATCCTTTAAGTGATGTTAAATGGCTGGTTTAATGAGATTTCAAGGCAGTTATTGGGCATGTATGAACATAATACCTGAAAAAAATATATGTTGCACACCAATATCCATATTGACATGTTTTAAAGCATATTCACATTTCTTTACTCTATTGAAGCTATGGTCTATCAAATGTTGCCAGGCTGACATTTTAAAACCCATGTGTTATACAGAATTTTCCTTTGCAATAATATTTTCATATTTTCTTTGTTTTAATGATTATCCAATAAAATGAATTATGTGTTTAGCAATACTTACCATACCTCTAAGGCTGGCTGACATATACTACTGCTATGATGATATTGCATTTAGACCTGACAGAACAGAGAAAACTACGAAAAATGGAACAACAGCAAAAAAACCCCAAGAACACCTCAATACAGAAGAAGAAAAATGAGATAAAAGATCATTGAGCTACCTGATAAAGTAGAACATTCTAATTTTTTCTTTTGGGCCTTAGCTAAATTTCTGACTTAAAAAACTTAGACATATGAGTGTTTAGAGTGTGCATTCAAAGGATCTCTAAAACTTACCTTCATATAAAGGAAATTGGTTGCATTCTAACACTTCTTTATCCTAAAGTGCCATCAATAGTGCTGTATGATAGACAATGACAGTGAGAGTCTGATTTCTGAAGATGGCTAATATTGGTTTATATATTTCCATACAAGTTTCCAAATGTGCCCTTGATATATCTGTTCATGATTTTATCAGATTTGGTTTTTCTCTCCCTACCTTTTCCTCTTCCAAAAATTGCCTTACTCTCTCACCCACTCTCTCTTCTTCTCTCCCTCCCTCCTTCTCACTTATTACTATCATCATTGTTTTTGGTGGAGTGGAGTGCAGATTTGTTCCAAATCTTTATCCATACTTAAGAACAAAACAGATAGTACCCTACGGAAAATGGATAGGGCAAACATATACACTACTTGATTTTGTTTTACACATTGATTTCTGTACACAGCAGTTACTTATTGCTATGGTTTCCGGAATGTGGGATGATAGCTAATAATTATAGGTTGAGAAGAGATGAGATGTGGCTGATACATGTGCAGGCTGCTGCGACGCCATGTGGTGCCTCAGCTGGCTCATCAAGGTTGAGGCATCTTTAGAAATGGTTCATCAAGAGTGACTGATTCAGGTCCAGTCAGATAACTACTTGGTTGTCCAAGGGATATAGGCTAACTGGTTGGGTCACCCCCTAAGGCAAACTCATGAGGATAAACAACAATCTAGAACAATAAATTGCATTCCTATCACATAACATAATTGACAAAACCATTTTATTTTGTTGATCTTTATCATATCCTTTTGAGATAGGTGTTATTACTTTTTCTGTTTTATAGACTAGTGAGAACGAGTCTCTGAGTTATTAGTTACCTAGTTGTTACCAAGGTTATTCAACTACATATGCTTCAGCCACTCATTCATTATCTATATTGTCAATGGATTTTTAAGGAAATGAAAATTTGTTCTTAGGTAAAAAAATGCTTTTATCAGAATTAAGGTCAAAGAATAATTAGCAATATTTAATTTTTTAAAAAGCAGAATAATCTTCACATCTACCTGGAACATCACTCCACTGAGCTAATACAAAAGTAACCACATGAAAGCCATCTTATTCACAGGCATTCCAATCCAGGAAGGCATCATTGCTTCCACTCAAGTCTCCACGAGGAAAGGGACTATTGTGTGCTAAACTTTAGAGTAGAGAGGAGAGTACTTAATGAGGTTTTCCTAAGTGATTTTTCATGTCATATACATTCTATGTTTGGAGTAATGTTAGGAATATACTGGGACTCAGAAATATTTTAATGTCTTCAGTCAGCATAATTAATCTCCTTTCTCTATTTGTTCATATGACATCAAAAATACCTAAGTAGAAATGAAAAAACTAAGCCAAACACTACAATATTGCTGAATATACAAATATTTATTGCATATAGATGACACACCTGTATTGAGCAGGTATACTAGTAGATGGTGCTTACAGTCTTGTGGTACCAACCGTGACCTAATTTTAAGTATGATCTCACATGTATGTAGAATCCAACAAAGTTCGTCTCATAGAAGCAGAGGGTAAAAAGGTGGTTGCCAGAAGCTGATGAGAGAAAGGAAGAAATGGAGCAAGGGGTCATGTTGAAAAAAGGGTACACAAGTCTGTTTAGACTGGAGGAATAAGTTTTAGTGATCTGATGCCCTGTATGGTGACCACAGTTGACAACAATGTATTGTATATTTCAAAGTTGCTAAAAGAACGGATTTTTAATGTCCTCACCACAAAAAAATAAGTTGATGAGGTATTGGATATGGTAATTAGCTTGATTGAATCTTTCTACAATGTACCTCATAAATAAATACAATTATTATTTGTCAATTAAAAATAAATTAATAAAAAATTAGAAAGTTGCTACTTCTCAAATATACCCAGACTTTAACTGTATCATGGGGAAAAGCAATGCCAGTTTTCTCATCAACATTCTTCTATTCAGTAAAGTTTATTCAGAAAATTTAACTTGAATAGATATGATTTTCCCATGATACTAAATAAGGATGTTTTAATTTAATCTGAAAAAAGTTTTAATTTTTTGAAATCTTTTCTGAGTTAGTCTTTGTAAACAAAAATTTGTTCCTTATTGACATAGACCAAAGCACTTGAATGAGTGATAGACTTTTGTTCTTTATTTAAATGTCTTATTAATACCTAGACACAAAACACCGTTGTCCTGTTTCATATAGAAACTGCAAGTTTATTTTGTGCGAAACATGGGGAAATAAACTCTTGTTTTGACCTTCTTTTTGTTGTTCTAGCTGTGTGTCATTGACACTGGCGTGACTTGCCATGGGAAGGTGTAATGAGGCAAGACTGGGATTGTAACAATTATTAACCTACAAATATGCTATGGCAAAGTCAATAGACCAGAGTGACACTTCTAAATATCTCAGGAAATAGTACTTGTGTTTGAACTACTTATTTTATTAATTTGTTTGGATGAATATGGGATAAATTAATAACTTTTAAATATAGAGTGACCTAATGTCATTAATTGGGCATTTCACATGGGCTGATAGATTGAACAACCCCCTGCCCCTTTGGTGGTAATTTATTTAGCTGGGAAAGCTTGGGTTCAGTGCAGCATCTGGTTTTCAGTGATATCCTGCTGGTCTTATCCAATTTTCCAGCTGGGAGCATGAGGCACAGGGAGGTCGAATGACTTGCCTAAAGGTCACCTGGTAGCTCAACTGGGATTATAACTCAAAATCTTTCTGATTTTCCCATCCTTTGCTCACTGGACCACAAAACTCCCTTGATCCTGTCTTCTCAAGCTTGCCTGAGCAGGAAGCAAATGTTTAGGCCTAGAAAAAAAAATTCTAAATTAAATACTGGCCACTATCATCTTCTTAAAAAAATGTGTTAAACTTCCGTTGGTGTAACTCTAAGGAAATGGCTTGTTTTCATTCTAATGCCTGAACACCTGAGAACATTTCTGACCTTGGGAGTGTTGTCTCTTTCCAAGTGGTCACCTTGGGAGGATCTACATCAATTATTGTTTAGATGCTTCTTTTTGGCCAAAACATTTTGGGAACTCCAACAATTTAATGCTTGTGGCAGGAGAATGCAACTACTTGAATGGACATGGACCTCGCTCATGTTATAATTAGGCAATAGCATTTGATTTCACCAAGTGCTTAAAACCACCTGGCTCATTCTGTATTAGAACTCATAGGCTTACTCTTCCCTCAATCTAAAAATTCTCCCCATGATGTCCTCATGGTCAGCAAATTTTCATCATTTATGTCTTAGGAGAAATGATACCTCCTTAGAGAGAGACCTGTTCTAACACCCTAATGTAATGCCTTTCTTTATCTGATGCCCTATTTTTTCTTTAGTACATTTATTAGCATTTAAAATTTTTGTTGATTTTTAAAAAATTCTCTGTGTCCTTACCCTGAGTATAAGAGTCTGTTCTGTCTTGTTTTCCAACATATTCTAGACAATGTTTGATATTTAGAAGCAGCTCACCAAACAGTTGTTGAAAGAATAAATAGCCTTTCGGAGAAAATAAACACTCTCTTCTTTCTTATTATCATTCAAAGGGTTTCAAAAGGGATGCCCATGGTATAGTGAGGGCGAATGGAGATGACCCTTAGTCAGCCAGCCAGATCAGGTGAATTAACCTCGAAGGTCAAGAGGATGACTGTTGACAGCTGTCCCTGTCAGATCATCCTCTCATCCATAGCTTCAGCCTTGGAACTGCCCTCAGGCTTGGCTTGTGACTGGGGAAGGAAAACCAGTCTTGTTATATTCATAATCACACTTCCTTTTTCATCTAAATTAGCACTGTCCACTTTCACCACCCATTCCATTTACACAATTGATACTTAATGATGATTAGACACGTCCAAAAGTCAAATCCATACTCAAGACTGACTAGTATGCAAAGTATTGAAAAGAGTATCTCAGCATCTGAAAAAGAATTTCCCAAGTTTTTTTTTTGTAATAACAGACATAATATGTTGTAATCTTCAAGGGTGATGTCTTTAAATAAACAAGTCATGCTGAAATCTTTAAGGTTGAGAATGTTTTAAAGAATTCAGTCAGATTATTTTCCAGAGCCGCTTGAGGCACACATACCCATGACTTCTGAGAGGAAATGAAACTGTATGGTACATAAATTCCTGCTGCTGGTGACCTTACAATAAGCTATTCTGAATTTATAACCTGATGGTCTGTCCATTGCTTTATAAATGAGGAGACAGAGTTACAGACTGACTTTCTCAAGGGGGGCTTCTGAGTTACTCCAGCATCCTAATGGGTGCCTACTGCAAACATGGAAGAAGGGCCCAAGTACCACCTATTCTATCTGCCTTGCTATGAGCTCTCTTTAGAAGTCGTTTTTATCGAGACTGGTCATTTCACCAACAGCTATGTAAAACTATATTAAGTCACTGCATGATGATCTGTGGCTGTGTTGAAGAACTGGATGACAGTGAGTAGCTTTTCTATCACATGACAAGGAGTGCTTTGGGGACATTTTGAGGTTAATGGGGGGAGGCAGGGTAACACAAGGCACCTGTGTTACCATTCTTCATGGATATATATACATATATATGTATATATATATAAACATATATATAGATATATATATATATTTTTTTTTTTTTTTTTTGCTGGTATAAGACTACTCCTGAATGCTCCATTGATTCAGTGTCAACCTTCTGACCATCTTGGCTATGAGATGTCTAGTTCAGAGATATGGACATGTAGTTGCCATTATCACACCAACTTCTGAACTCCTGTAAGGAGTTATAATCACCTGATTGTGTGAATTGAAGCTTCAAATTCATGTTATTAATAAAGGAGAGCATCTAATAAACTATTAGAACTGAAATGAATATTGAAATTAGCTTTTCTTTTATCTAAGATTTCAGGGCAGACACTTTAAATATTCTTCTCAGATTCTTGCACAGTTTCCCAGACAGACTGTATTCCTTTGCTTTGAAAAGTGTGGTAAAATATTCATAGTTTTTTTGAGTGATCTGTTCATTATCTTAGTTTCCAATAATCATTTTGTTCTTATCGTTGGGAAAGAATTAGACTATGCTCACACTTTTTCTGGAAAAGTCAGAAAGTCTCTTATTAGTAGAGAAAACAGGATGTCACATTAAGGCCTTTTTATTTTTTATTTTTTGGTTTTGAACCAACAAAAAAATGTGATCTTTTCTTATTTTTTTCATAATTGATATTAAAGCACAGTCCAATATTCCAGGTCCCCAGAGAGTCATACAATTTGTGTCATTAAACTGATGCTGGGAAACCTAACTGGGAATTGTTTTAAAACAGAGGCAAAACCCCAGACACAATTCAAACATGACATGCTAATAAATATGGTAGAACCTCAAACAAAGGAAACAGATTTTTAAGACTTTTTTCCTGGTACCATTACTTGGATTTCACTCTTTGTATTTCCTTCTGAGTGATGGCCTTATGTGATCCATCAGTCTTTTCATAAAAATGAACTTTGGAGAAGGAATTGATAACTTATCTCAAATATTTGACAATTATCTTTTCCTTTTCATTCAGATCAATGATTTGGTGGAGCGATTTCCTATTATTGATCATGTTCACTTCAGGAGGAATCTCAGGATGGGAGAAAAAGTTTCTGAACAGAGCTACTGAATGATAGCCAAGTCGTAATGTCAAGTATGTGCATTCAGTCAGCACCTGATTGATGATGTTTTGAAACACACTGTGTGACATCATGGGAACATTCTCTTTTTTCATTGCTTTTAGGAGTAAACAACCTGATTCCTTGGGACATATTTTACATTTTTTTTTCTATAAAGAAGCATTTTTTTTCCCTTTCCAGGAATGACTTACAGTGATTTGAATTTGTGAGGAATAATTAGAAGATATGACTGGAAAAATTAAGAAAAAATGAAATTCCTGCTAATCTGATTCTTCATTCATGTATTCATTCATTCAGCAATATTTGTTGATTACCTACTATGTTAAATAGTGCAACATAGGGCATTTTATTACTTAGATAACAAGTGGTGTATACAGAAACTCTACGGGAATGGCGTTCTCTTTTGAAGAAGAACTAACAACAATATGGTATAGTTGTTGTAATGGTCTAAATGTGTCCCCCAAATTCATATATTGAAATTTAATTGCCAATGTGACAATATTAAGAGATAGAACTCTTAGAAAGTGGTTAGGTAGTGAGGGCAGAGCTCTCATGAATAGTACCAGTGCCCTTATACAAGAGGAGTGAGGGAGGTATTCACCTCTTCCTCCCTTTTTGCTCTTCTGTCTTCTGCTATATGAAGACACAGTATTTGCCCCCTCTGGAGGACATAGCAACAAGGCACCATCTTGGAAGTAGAGATCAGAGAGCCCTCAATAAAACACAGAACCTGCTGGCATCTTGATCTTGAACTTCTCTGACTCTAGAACTTTGAGAGAAAATTTTCCATTATTTATAAATTACCCAGTTTCAGGTATTTTTGTTATGTCAGCACAAACACACTAAGACAGTTATATCTAGGATTTTCATTTGTAATGGGACTTCCTTCTAGCTCCAAACTTGGCATCTCATAATAGAACAAGTGATTACCTTTTCCAGGGAGAAGAAAAGTACAGATTTTTCAGTGCCAAGGTGATTATGATAAGTAATGTTACTTCTTGCCCTAGATTCCTACATAGAAAGAGTATGGGAGAAATGAATTAACCACATAATTTTATCTATCACCACAGACAAGAAAGAGGTTCTCCAATTTTTAAAAATATCTTGAAATGTCAAGAGAGAGTCATTTGAAAGGGGTAGAAAAAAGCGGGTGGTTAGGAAAGAAACTCAAACATTAATGGGGAATAGAATTTCTCTAACACTGTCCACAATACATATGTTTGTTAAAAAGCAAGAGGCGGGGAAGACATGCATGCCTGATGTTGAAGAAAAGCCTGTTTGTGCCTCACACACTGGAGAAATTGTTCAGGAACAGTTCATCCATGTGAAAATATGACCCATGTCATTTTGCCAGAGTCGTTAAGACACTGAGCTGCTGAGTAAGGTCTGATTGGGTAAATTCAAGATCCTGGGGGTGTACATACTTTCTAGTGCCCAGTTTTTCTAAGATGCAAAAAAAAAGCCAGTGGAAATAAGGTTATAGAGTGCCACTTGCGTGGGCGAGACAGGGTCTCAATAGGGTGGGAACCAGCCGGATCTCAGACATGGCCCATTCTTTTAGATTCTTCACCATTTTCTTAGTGGGGAAAATTAAAAATAAAGAATCAATGCCCAGCACTAGCAGCAAGAAAAGAACAGTGGTATTTACAGATGGTGAAGAGAAAAAAGGTTACAAATCATTTTTGAAATGAATTTCCCATTCTCTTTTGACTATTGTCATATTCATGTTTCATAAGCTCCCAAAATGTCTGGAGATAAAATTCAGATCATTTGTTATAAAAAGAAATGACTTTTTAAGGGCACTTAGAGGACATGAAAGCTCCATTTGAATGAATAAATATTCAAAGACAGGCAAGAAATATTGGATAATGGGCAAAATCTTTTCCTCTCATACCATGGAGATTTGCATGAAGTTTGAGGACATCCCACACGGATCCAAAATAGATAACTGGAAAATAAACAAAATAATTCATCATTTAACTGTTTTTGGTTTTAACTAGACTAGGATAAATGACCAGTTCCCTCTCAGTATTAAATTTTTAAAGATTAAATTGGCAATTGTGTTTAGACTGGTTTGATACCAGTGTCCCAAGCAATTTCTTGTTCAAGATGGTGATAAAGCAGTCATGTAATTCATTCAACAAATAATAACAAAATCTTATTAAGTTACAATAAACCAGAACTTTATTCTCTCTGGACCTCAGTTTCCTTATCTAGAAATTCATGAAATATGACTAGTTGATTTCTAAATTTATGATATTTTGAATTATATGATGTTTTCAACTTTTGACATTTCAGTAAAGGGGTTTTATAATTTGGATGCAGTTCTTGAAACTATTTGTATTTCTAGAAAAAAATAAGTTAGCACCATGTAATCCTTCTGCAATACTGCCTGAAAATGTGAAAAAATAAAAATTGTTTCTTATTAACTACCTACATTATAGGAGTTTTTTAAAAAAGATTTTAATCCAATAGGAGCTTAGTTTTTTTTAAGCGAAAAAGAAGTTAGAATGGAATGGAACTTGCATTGAACCTAAGAGGACCATTTATTTTTACTGTGACAGGCTTCAAAATTCTCACCACACCCAGATTAAAGGCAGAGGGTTTATTTTAAAGGAACCCTTTGAAAGAGATTTTGCCTTTTGCTTCAAGGGTCTGCAAGCAGTCTTCAAGCTTCTTAGCTTCAGGCTTCAAGCTTCAAGCTACTTAGATTAAATAGCTTCAGAACTGCTAGTTAAAGTTTTTATTTATTTATTTATATTTGGTCAAGAACTAAGATGTGGTTTTCAAATCAAATTGGCAGGTACTTACAGAGCCATGGGCTGTGAGGGAAGGAATGGAAATATGAGACTCTTGTAAAGATCTCACTGCCATGAAGAAGTTTCTTTTGAGACACTGGTATCAGTCCACTGATAAAATGTCATAAAATAACTGCCATCCCCACCATTTGTAGGAGCAGCCCTTGAATTAGTCAGAGCTGCTGGACTGTAATAAGGAAACGTGTGTTTAAAAGATGAATTAAAGGAAAAGATGACCTTCAGGTTACTCTGGTCTGTTGATGGGGTCAGGGGAAGGAAGGTTCAAAACCTAGTAGGAGAGGGGTCAGTCTGACACTGAATGCAAAAGTTCACAAGTCTGCATTATAAATAATATAAGTAGGAAATGAGTGTTTACTTCTCTCTAATGTTAGCAAACTGGAAGGATAAGATGGCTTCCTTTTGACGCGAAAAAGATCTAAATGTGAGATGCTATTTTAAACAATGAACAGCTGTTTCATCTTGAACTAAAAAGAACAAAGAAAGCACCATCAGGTCTACATAGGATATATTGTGTTTTCCCGTGTGTGTGTGTGTGTGTGTGTGTGTGTGTGTGTGTGTGTGTGTGTGTGTGTGTGAGACAGAGAGAGAGAGAGAGAGAGAGAGAGAGAGAGAGAGAGAGAGAGAGAGTGTGTGTGTGTGTGTGTGTGTGTTCCCTTTTTTTTTCTTAAGATAATTGAAATGTCATTTTATCCTGGATGTTTTCTTTTCCAACCAGGGACATGAAAAATTAAAATACTAAAGAATTTCCTTTTCATCATTTTGAACAAAAACAACTTTTCATTGCTTTAACATGGATTGTTTTCTTTGTTAATCCAGCAAGATTAATGCTTGGAATGCTAAGTTGTATGCTTAAGGGAAAAATCATGATGGTCCATGGGTAATATACTTTAGGCAGGACTAAAGCAATAGAATGGCATTATATCATAGCCTAAGAGATTTTCCCTGCTTTGGAGAACAGCTGTAAACATAAAACATGGCCTAAGTCACCGATTTAAGAGATTTCAATTATCCAATTAATGCCTGGGAATGTTGGCATTGCATTCGTAGAAAATTTTAGGCATTTATGTTTGAATAATTGTGAAAATGAACTGATTTTCAGAGCAAACTTCTTGAAAATTTAACTCAAAAAACACTTCTTAGATTGATATGTTGATATGTGCATCTTAGAAATTTTGTATTAATATGTGAAATTATTTGTTTTGTTTGAATTTATTACTAAAACTGAATGCATGGAACAAAATTTTACATATTTAATGAGTAAGAGATTATTTACTTCTTAATTCTCCATAGATATTTATGTTTGCCCTTTCAATCCTAAGTTTTGGAAAATAAAGTGACATTGCGTTAAATTCTATTTTTCCAGATTAATTTTAAAAAATGCACGCATGCGCATGTGCACACACACAAACACGCACTCAGGCAATTTTAACTGGAAAACTATTCCATTAAGTAAGCAAACAAACACACTCACAAATTTATTCACTTATCTGTTTCTAAAATGCTGGTACAGAAGAAGAAATTGTGGCTTTTTTTTTAATTTGAAGAAATTGCTTTAGCTCTTTTTGATTATATAGTTGCAGAAAGTATAACTGCTGTTTAGACATTCTAGTTCTCTTTCTTATTAACTCATAAGACACAATTTTAATTAACTTTTCCTGAGGCTTAATTCCTCCTAATTTTGTTTTTGAAATAATAAACACATTTCTTTAAATTAAGAACAGGAAATTCTAGGTCAGAAAGTGCTATTTCTCTTCCTTCAGATACTGATCTAAGGATACTTAACATTTTATAAAACTAAAAGAAAAAAGGAAGAAGAAAAAAATTGTGCAAGATTTTTCTTTTTAATCTAGACTTGGTTATAGAGCACATTAATAAATTGTCCTGTCAACCTCTAGGACATGAGTTCAACTCCAATTGGTTTAATGGCCACAAATGTTTCCTTAGAAGAATTCCGGATTTCTGGATGGAGGAAAGAATGTCAGGGATTCTCAGGGCAGGTTGAGAATCCCTCCCTCCTCCCCCAGAAGGTGGTCTTGGGCGGTAATCACACCCTGCTGATAGGGTTTGGCAGTTAAAATAGATGGAGGTCAGCCTGTCATTTTGTCTATTTAAATAAGTCACTTGTGATTAAGGATACACAGTTAGTTTTCTTTCTTTTCTCTCTCATTTTAGACCCCTTTCTCTCATCCATGTCTCTGGTGTTTCCCTTCTTGTGTATTTCTCCGTCTCTCACTCTATTTGGCCTATTATATGAAAAATGTATGTGTTTCCTCCACTTTTCCCACTTGAAGACACAGAGAACTACAAAAATATAAGCCACTCCAACTACAAAAATATAGAGGACAAAAATCGGCATTCAGACCGAGACTTACAACATACTGGATATCCTGTGACATCCAGAAAGAAAGTCTAAATCTAGGAGGCTCTATTTTTTCCCTCTTTGCTAAGTCACTAGACTTTGCATGTTGTAATCACGTTCATGTTAATTTCTCCATTTTCTCAAGCCTTTGGTAGACAATTTTATTTTTCTGCCTTATTTTTCTGACTTATTTTTTGAGTCAGGGTCTCAGTCTGTCACCCAGGCCGGAGTACAGTGGCATGGTCATGGCTCACAGTGGCATGGTCATGGCAGTCTCAAACTCTTGGTTTCAAGTGATTCTCCTGCCTCAACCTCCTGAGTTGCTGGGACTACAGGAGCATGCCACTACACCTGGAGAATGTTTTGATATTTTGTAGAGATGAGGTCCCACTATGTTGCCTAGGTTGGTCTTAAACTCCTAGACTCAGGCAATCCTCCTGCCTTGGTCTCCCAAAGTGCTGGGATTACAGGTGTGAGATACCTTGCCCAACTTCTACCTTATTTTTAAAAATTAGTTGATGTATAATTTTGGGCAGATGTCTGTGAGGGCTGCATTTGCTTTTAGAATTTGTTTCTTATCTATAACAGGTCTTTATGTGATCATAAACTTTTTCATAACAGTATATTGGCTGTTATATAAAGTAGCATCAGTGATATGTAAGTATTTGCACCTGCTAACTGTTTTGCAGAAATTCTGTGCCAAATGTCAGTCTGAATGAAATCCTGCTTCTCTTTTTCAGAGACTTGGCATTCAATGCCCTTCCAATTCTTAAGGCCCGGATAAGACTCTTCCCCCTGCCCATGCCATTTTGGAGGAAGGGCTTACAAAAAGGCAGCACCTAGAGTAAAAGTGGACCTGAAGTTAATCTAGTCACCTCTTGGCTCCTCTTTCACATTGTCTATTCACCCTTTTCTTTGGTCATTTCTGAAGCACCTGGTTTTGTGCAGGTTTAATCTGATGATATCCACTTCAACTGCATTGTGTATTTCTTGCTTATTACCCTGGGGCAAGAATCTCAGGCTACTAAAAACTGGCATAGTCTGGAAGTGCCAAAGGGTTATAACCCCTGGGACAACACTTAACCAACAGCATCCAAGTGCTAGTGTACCCTTTGGGCAGGCAGTTTCTGAAGTTCATTCTTCATGGCTCTTAGACATTTCCCAGCAGAGTTGAAACCCACCTGGTTAAGAGTGGTAATCTAAATGTACTGTGCATTGGCTTTCCTAGTCTTCTGCTCCTATTCTTGGTATCATTTCTGCAAATAAACAATTTCCACACTCACTTTTGTTTCAGGCTCTGCTTTCTAGGGGATCCTGGCCTAAAACTAAACAAAGCAGAACAAAACTAAGAGATCTTCCTTTTAATGTGACTTGTTGCCTAATTTGAAGGTTATTTAGGTATAGTTCTCTCTCCTAATAAAACATTTGCTTTTTAAAGTTGGGGACAAATATGGTAGTCCTCTATTTTATGGCAAGTTGTCTGCTGGGGGCTGGGGTTACAACCTTGGAAGAGAAGATGCCACGTCCATGAAGGAACCTGAAGTCTAGTGTTTAGTGTTCTTTGGGTACTTCATTAAAGTAACTAAGCAAATTGTTTTCAAAAAACAGCCAATTGATGTTGATTGAATTCACATATAATTCCTTTTATTAAGATGATTATACCTGTGTTAGTCACAAGACACTATAAATAACCTTTTATAGAACACACCTAGCTGCTCTGGGAATTAAAACAGGAACTTAGAGATAAAGTCCATCAGACAAGGTTTTCTCCAGGAGATGCTTTGAGTGAGACATAACATGAGGTGAAGGTCCCAGGCTGACAGAGGAAAAAGAGAAGAATATTGCCCTGACAGAGAATCAGGGAGAGAAAGCTTAGAGTTCAAGAATATGAATTTCTAAGTATGGGTGCATAGAGCCATACTTTTTTCACTCTGTTCATGCAGAAATACATCCTATGAAGGCCTGATGGGGAATTAACGTTCCACAAAAATTAAGTTTGCTGATTAAATATATTTAAGAAAAGTTGCATATCATACCCAGAATTCAGAGCTTCACAACACATATCATCACGTTAAAGATCTCTGAGAAGTACTGAGAAACTATAAAAAAACAAAAAAGAAATTGTTTTTTTAAAAAAACTTTGTGGAACTGATCATTTTCCAGACTTCTGTGACTATAACATCTTTTGCCAGTAGAATGCTGTTCAATCCTCTTGAGGCACAATGGTGTTCCATAAAGTGGCTCCTTGAAAATTCTGGAAGAGAGCAGTCCTATGAAATGAAGCTTGTGGGACTGGGGATGCAGTGGAGGCGGTGGGTGGGGGGGGAGGATCAGGGTATGGTGAAAAGTCTTATATACTACATAGATGCATTTGAGTTTGACATGTCAAGTAATCAAATGCTGCTGTGTCACTCCTGGAGAAGGAAAATACTATGTCCAGCAAAATAACTTAGCAACCTAAAATCACTCTTTCTATTTTATATTGGCATTTTCTTATCCTGTCAGACTTATCAGGTCCATTGTTGAAAAGGCAGGATAAAGGAGTATTTCATAGTCAGATATCTGTGTTCAAGTACTTCCCTTTTTTTGTGTGACCTTGGTAGGGTTTCATAATGTCTCTATGCTCCTGTCTCATCATTTACAATAAATGTGGACATGATGATTGTGGTACCTGACTTACAGTGTGTATAAGTCAGATGATACTTTAAATTTATGCAGAAATACTTTATATTTATGCAGAAATGATACTTTATAGATGACATAAAATAACCAAAGCACTTACAGTGTCTAATGCAGAACATGTGACCCCCCCCAAAACGTAACATATTTATTTTTAGAGGAATAGTATTGTGTAATGAAAAAGGCACAAATTGGGGACAGTTAGTCCCAAGCTTAAATCCTGTCACTGTGCTTTATTGGGTTTACCAAATCCTGTGCATTGGTGCTACTACTGTAAACAGGCAATAACAATTCATAACTTACAGATTTATTATATACATTAAGGATATCTATAAAATATCAAGGACACAGAAATTGTTTTTTTAAAAAAACCTGCTGGTATAATTATTGTGGCCCTATAGTAGTCCTCTATTTTTTATTAGGAGCTGAATATTGCTTCAAAAATGTTCTCAATCTTTTTCTGAAATTGTATTATTTTTTCTCAGTTCTTCCTGTTATGCTGATGGAGCTCTTGTGCTGATTATTGGATTGTGGAACTTTACCAAACATTTGATAAATAAATGCTTGCATGAATTTATATTCCTCTAATAGGGATTTCAGACGGTGGTACATCAAAGAAGATCTAAGTGACAGTGACATTGATGAGTAGAAGAAATCATGCTCTGTGTAGCTAAAATGAAAATGAGTATTACTTGTGTGTGTGTGTGTGTGTGTGTGTGTGTGTGTGTGTGTGTGTATAGAGAGAGAGAGAAATGACAATCTAAGACAGATTCATCTTTAGGCGTTTTGTCCTGACAGATAAGATTTAGAACTAACCTACTGTTTCTCATGTTTATTATTTTTTAATGAAAATATAGGGTGGAAATCCAATACCATACTTTCCTCTTTGGTACTTGTATCATCTCTTAGAGATTTTGTTATGGGACAAATTTAATTTTCCATTTTTATAAGATTTTGTAATAAGATATTTTATTCTCAAATATTTCTTAATGTAAATCTTAAATTTTACAATATAAGGACTATTTTTCCCACATCAACTTCAAGCAACAAAGACAAAATTCCAAATCCTTTTTTATTCTTTTTTCTTTTTTTTGGATTAATGTCTTATCATGTTTTAATACAGATCAAGCCTGGAAGATTGTTTTGCCAAGAGGTCATGATCCTACTCTGTGTTGTATACTTTTTCATATGAAGACTCATATGAAGAATGTTTTTATCAAAAACACAAGATTTACATTGTAGTCCATGCAATTTCAAGTGTGTCCCACAAGGCATGTAAGATCATGTAACCATTCAGTACCTTCCTTACAGTGGCATACTCTCTTGGATAAATAAATATTAATTTTTTTTTTTTTTTGAGTTAGAGTCTCACTGTCACCCAGACTGGAGCGCAGTGTCCGACTGCAGCCTAGACCTGCTGGGCTCCAGGGATCCTTCCGCCTCAGCCTTCCGAGTAGCCAGAATTACAGGTACGCGCTACCATGCCCGGCTGATTTTTTGATTTATTGTAGAGATGAGGTCTCGCCTGCCCAGGCAGGTCTCGAACCCGTGGGCTCAGGCAATCCACTCACCTCAGCCTCCCAAAGGCATGGGATTACAGGCTGAGCCACCAAGCCTGACTGAATACTAATTTATAAAATACTAATTCAGTACTTTATAAAAGGGACATGGAGCCACATGTTTATTTTGATCCACTGAAGCACATTTCTCCAAAAGGTCAGTAGTGAAACAACTGCAGGAGCAAACATATTAGTGTTTCACAATTTGGCCATCGGTATTTCCTTATGTCTAAATACCGTTTGTCGATGTATTATAGTTTTGAATTTGTACAGCTCTAAATGGATGAAAAGTAATTCTTCATATTTGAGATTTGCTTTAGAGTTTATTAAGCATTTTCATATACTTCACCCTTGTTGGGGAGTTTGGTGAATTTCTTTCACATTTTAGAGAATATAGTGTTATTTAACTAAAAACATCAAATGCAATAACAAAAAACAGTCAACACGAATGTTTTATAAACCACTGAAAAAGGCACAAATTGGGGACAGTTAGTCCTAAGCTTAAATCCTGCCACTGTGCTTTATTGGGTTTACCAAATCCTGTGCGTTGGTGCTACTACTGTAAACAGGCAATAACAATTCATAACTTACAGAGTTACTATATACATTAAGGATATCTATAAAATAGATAGTTTAATAGAACATAATTACCTACTTTCACAGTTGTTTATAAAATGCCTTCCAATCCCTCCCTCATCCTTGCAAACAGAACAAATACCATTCTAGATAGACAGTTGGAATCAGCTTTGGCAAGAGAGATTGAAGGTTGTAGAGTAACACACAGGGTGTTTATAACAGGGTCCATTTCCTTATCATTTTTCTATTTGGATATAGACTTATTTCTTTAAAAACTACTTGATTAATATACATCATGGTTCTTAGAGCAAGATTTTGGGATCTTTTAATTTACAATATGTAGTGGACACACAAAAGAAGGAATGCTATATTTTAACCTTAGCTATTTGCAAAAAGTCCTTAGTGTTTTAGTCCACATTGTTCTTTAAATACACACCCCCCACACACACATATAAACATACACATGCAGCAAGAAAGGAAAAGAAAACAACCTGACAATTTCTTATGATGAAGAACAGATTAAAGCTTGCCAAGTTGAAATGCTATTATACTTGAGAATTTTCAAAGGCAAGAGCCAAGGTCTCTAAAGACTACAACTGGAGCATCTCATTGATCTTAAATGCATCTCTTTTTGCACATTTGTATTCTAAAATAAGAAAAATCTGTCTAGGGCAAGGAATAGGAGTCCTAAATAGGTTATTTTACATGTGCAAAACTTGATTTTCAACTGAAATTTCACAAAGTATTTTAACAGGCAGATTTACTATTCTTCAACTTAATGGCAGCCACATGGCTGAAATCCCTTTGAAAAATGGGTATCATGCTTGATATTTATCTATAATATTATATGACTTAGTGTTTTTTTGACAAGTACATTGAATTTTACTGTCCTGACTGATTTGTTGGGAGAAAAAGAAAAGTGGAAGAGATTGGTATGGGAGAGAAAGTCTAGTGTTCAGTGACAGGATTGGACTCTAATCTGGCAGAACAACAACATCATTAAAATTTGAGAAGGCACTTTAGGTCTTACAATAATCAGTAACCAAAAGACAGAAGAGGGCTAAAAATAGGAACAGATAATTAACAATCTAAAAATAGACTTGGCTGGCCATATGGAAGTCATTACAGTCTAGAGGTTAAAGGGTCTAGGGAGGATAAAAACCAAATCAAATATTATTGCATATTAAACACGCTACCTATAAACATAGCCAGTAAATGCTTTACAGAGTTCAGTTCAATCTCATACAATTTTATATTAGAAAAATGCAAGTGTGCAAATTATCATTACCTAATTGATGAATGAGTTTTTCTTGGAAAGGTGCTTTTGACTGTAATTCAAAAGTCTTCCTTGGATTTAAGATATGCCTATCATGGTATTGCTATGGTAGAGATTCTGCCTTCCACAATGGGAAACAATATAGTGACTTTTAGATTAATTTTTCTACTTACTATAAACACTAGTATGTTCAATATGAATAACATCTCCCCAACAACAAGTAATTAAGTAAAAAAAAAAAAAAAGTGCTAACAAAGATTTACCTCATTTATTTATCCAATAGGCCACAGAGAGTTTTCTTTTATAAAATTAAAGCTGTCAATTTGTGTGATGTCCTCCATTTTTATTTTTAATATGGGAAGATGCAGGAAATGTCATTACTATGACTATCGGGAAAATTTCTGTCAGGGTTATAGAATGTCTAGGTCTTTTATAACTTTGTGATCTCTTAACACTTGTTAGTAACATTTCCTGGAAGTCTATGAAAAAAGCTTAAACCTATTACTTTAGTTTTGAACATTTGAATTTTAAAAAGTGTATGTGCGCTCGGCCTTAGCCCCATCTTCTTAGAAACCCCCACGTCATGAGGGCCAAGTTGGGGGACGAAGCGAATGCGCAGGCTGAAGCGCAAAAGAAAGATGAGGCAGAGGTCCAAGTAAACCTCTCGCTTGTGCACCCGTGGAGGCCACAGAAGCAGAAACATGGAATGCCAGAGGCCTGGGACGCTGGTACAAGTTGTCGGACTGCATGCAATCTATAACTTGTCTCTCCAGGAATCTAGAACTCCATGCCATCGATTGTCAAGACCACCTCCGAGAGACCCACCTTGCTCATCATGCCAAAACAGTCCCTGTTGGTCCTTGACCCTGGGCCTGTGACATTCTGGACTAGTTCTGTGTTGAGTTGCGGCCGAGTGTAACGAGTGTACAATAAATTGTCTCTTCTGCTGTCTTAGCTGAAAAATGAAAAAAGTAAAATAAAATAAAATAAAGTGGATGTGCGAAGGAGTGATTGGATGTTGCCTAAAATGGAAGGCAGCATGCTAGTGTGGAAAGCACACAGGTGTTCTGTCTAAGACTGAGACTCGGATGAAAAATCAGACTCTGCCTTCTCTCAGGTTTGTGACTTTTGCCAAGGGATTTATTTACCTGTCCTAAACCTCTTTTGTTTCATCGGCAAAGTGAGAATAATGGTTTCTTGGTATTTATGTTGGGCATTATAATTATCTTATTAAAAAATATGTACACTCTTTAGGAACACGATGTCTTGATATATAACAATTGCTAACAGATAATAGTAGATATAAATATTGCTATCCATCAATTTAACCTAGGTAGGTTTAACAAACTCTTAGCATGTAGATAGGACAGTTATGGCAAAATTCCCTAAAAACAGCTGAAACTTTATGGATATTATATGTCACACATATATTCTTTTTAATTTGCAGTCCTGCCTTTCAAATTTCAGGAATCTTGCTTGTTCTCCCTATTGGTTTTAAATGATTTTTGGTTCCTTAAATAAAATCATTCCATCAAGATTTGTGTGGTTTTTTTTGTTCCTGTAATCTCAGAAGCATCCTTTATGCTTAAATAACAACTCTCATCTGTGTATTGATTTTATTTGCCATCCTCATATGCATATGTTTCTGATTTGCACATAAAATAAATAATAAAATTTAAATAATTATTTAAAAAGCACAAAAAATTATTTTTAAAAGTTTGCATATTTCTTATGCATTTTTTCTAGGAAACTTATATTTTTGCTGCTATTGTCCGTAAGATTTTTCCATTATATTTCCCATGCAACTGTTACTCATGACAATAGAAGTATTGTGTCCCACAGAATGATACTATCTTACTCAATTACCTTTTCAGTTGAATATTTGGGGGATCACCTGTCTCGTGTCATAACCTCTGAAAATTGTGATAATTTTCCCTTCTTTTTTCTAAATGTTAATATTTTTTAATTTTTCTCCTGTGTAATTGTATTGACTAGCACCTCCAGTAGAATATTAAACTGTGGTGGTAATAATAAACATCATTGTATTTTTCCTTACTTTTTGGGGAAATGTCTCCCAATGATTCTCTATTATGTATGATGCCTAGATAATCTATTAAGTTAGAAAAGTATCCATCTACTGCTATTTTGTTGATTGTGTTATTAGAAGAGATTTTAAGTTTTGTTAAATTTTTGTTTTTTATTTTCAGAAGTATTAATATGAGGAATTACATGATTTAAAATGTATTAAAATTAGTGACTTCTTTAAAAAATCTGAAATTGATATATAATTACATGTAATGTAACTCATAGTATTTGACTTTTGAAAGCTTGTCTGTGAAAGATCAGTACTAAATCATTTTGGATGAGATTTTTATTAAGCTGTAGCAAGGTCATATTTTTAAAGTCCAAATGTTTTATGAACAGAAACAGATTGTTTATGTATAACAATTTATTTAGCCTTATAAAATTGATTATTACTCTTTTGTATTTTTCTTTATGCTATTTTAAAAAATAAATAATACATCTATGTTACTCTAAAATTTGAAAAAATTGAAAGTACATAGTGCAAGTCTCATTTCCTCCTCTGCTCCACTTTTTCAGATCTCACTCTTGATCTTTCCACAGGTACCACTAATTTTCATTTTTGCATACCCTTCCCAAGTGTACATGTATGTACAGACAAATATGAATAAATATTCTTATCTCCCCATTTAAACAACGGATACAATAGTATGCAAGCTTTCTGAACTTTGTTTTTTCACTAGCAATATATTCAAAAGGTCATTCCATCTCATTAGACTGAAAACTTCCTCTTTTTTTATAGTTGAATAATATTCCATTATATGGTATATTATGATTTTTACCATTTCCCTATTAGTGAACATCTAGAACGCTTCAGATATATCTCTATTACATACAATATTGAACTATATAAATAGTCTCCAACAAATCTAAATCTAAATAAAGCTGGTATTTTTATTTTTTATTTTTTTATTTTTTGCCTTACAAGGGGATTGCATATCGAATTTAAAAATGCTGTGGAGAGACATTTGGCAGTAGCTATTAAAATTGCAAATGCCTATTCTCCTTAACATAACAAATCTACTTCTGGGAAGAGATTATCTTTTTCCTTTAGGCTTCAGTGCTGCTTGGGTTAAAAAAAGGAAAGGAAAGGTCTTGTACTCTATTTATGAGGTAACATTCTGATGACTTTAAATAATATATTAAATGCTTATTAAGAGGTCTAGTAATCTGCTAACCTTTGGAGACCCTTCCAAACATAATGTTTTGAGTTTTTATATCATATACTGTCATCAGAAATATATTTCTGTCGTGGATCAAATAATCTTAGACTTACAAACCTGCCAATTGAAGTGTTTTCTTACAGATTTATATTTGAGTTATTTCCATTATACTTTTTTCTTCCACCACCTCATTTATTGGCCTTATTTTGATTACTTTTTCCATATCAGAAAAGGTCATTCTATTGACAGAAAATTATCTGGACTTCTTGTATTTCTTTCTTTTATTCCCTTCTCAAATTATTCCCTATACTTTAAAAGTTGAATAGATATTTTTCTCTCTTTGGAGTTCTTTCTTTCATCCCTCTCCATTCTTAAACGTTTGAAATGTTTTTAATATTAATTTATGATTAGTTTTGTCATAATACATAGAAACAAACAAATAGGAGAGTTCATCATGAAAATAATTGGCTTCCACCCACATGATGAACTCAACTCCAAGTTTTATTCCCCAAAGACGATTTTAATATTTCTGTTCAAGTGTTCCTGGTGGTAACCTATATAATTTTTAAAAACATTGCCATATTGTCCCGAATTGTTAACTTTCATGTATCAATTTAATTTTTTATATGAAATACGAGGGAGGGATAGATCCTGTATACCACCTCACTCCCTTGCACTTTCTTTAAATCAAATTTTATAGTTATTTAATTTAATTCTATTGACCTCAATTTATACTCTAAAAATTCTTTTTGTCACTTGAATCTCTTTGACTCTTATGTACATTATGCTACTTTTTGTCCTTACTATTTTTGTCACCTTTCCCCCCACTTCTACATTTTATCTCCTGAAAGATAGTTGCCAAGTGTGATAGCATTTCTATTCTGTTCTGTAATTACAGTCAAATATTTCCAGTCTTTTTTTGTAAGTTGAATCTCACAGGTGAAAACCAATAATACATGATTATAATGTAATTATTGTTCATTGTAGAGCTAAGTAGTGAATTATAATCACAGTTGCTTCTCTACTGGTACAAGGTCTTAAACTCATGTGGAATTGCTATTTGGAGAAAGTTTCTAGTGCAAAGAGCAAATATAGTTTTTCTTTTTTATGATAAAATGAATTCTCTAGCTTAAGTCACTCATGAAAGAAAAAATGATTTGCCTTCATTTTAGACCAATACTTACTTTCTTTTTGTCCTGTAGTTATTGCTTGCCTTTGATTTTTCTCATTGAGAGAATTGCACTCCCTTTCACCCAACCTTCTTGAAGACTGAAATGAACACCTATCTTATCTATGGAGCTTCTCTTCTATGACACCACTGAGGCTATTTATCCTGGTACAAGTTAAAAAGTCTAGCTGGGCTCAGTGGCTCAGCCTGTAATCCCACGCCTTTGGGAGGTTGAGGTGAGTGGATTGCCTGAGCCCACGGGTTTGAGACCCACCTGGGCAGGCGAGACCTCATCTCTACAATAAATAAAAAAAATTAGCTGGGCATGGTAGCGCGTGCCTATAGTTCCGGCTCCTTGGAAGGCTGAGGCAAAAGGATCTCCAGAGCACAGCAGGTCGAGGCTGTGGTGGCTGGGAGTGGCCACTGCACTCCAGTCTGGGTGACAGTGAGACTCCAACTCAAAAAAAAAAAAAAAAGTCTATGCTTAATATAAATTTATGTCTTGATTGTGATTAATATGACATGCTTTTACTTGTACACATTAATTTTTCAGAATTATATTTTAATTTTCTTAGGTAGTTGCTATAATGAAAGCTCTTGGGTAACTTTTTCTTTTCTTTTTTTACTACCTATCTTTCTTCCACTCTAATGCTTACAACTGTTAGTTCCCTATGCCTGAAAATGTATATTAGTTGATTGTGTAGCTTCTAAATGAGATCTGCATCTTGGATTATTATTTAGTTATCTTGATTCAGTGTGCCTGAAAATAGCTCACTAAGAATATATTAAAGGAAATCACTGGTTCAATGTTTCCAGGTGCAATTCCTGGATCAATCAAAGACCCCAGAATCCCCTGTGTAATTGTGCCCACATCCTTTTACATCTCTTGGTTTCTTTTTTATTTGACATTTATGTATTTTGGGAGTATTTGTTTCTTTCCATTCCTAATAACTTAAGTTCCTCCGTGATCTAAGCACGTGTTCTCAAATCTCCCTAATAATAAACCTAAACATAACTAAATAGATTTAAATTCTTTAAATGCACATTGCCACTTTTCCTCTCCAATCCTGCTTGTGTTACTACCTCTTTTTGAACTGCTAATTCTAAGTACCTGCCTGATGAAATACTCCTTATTTTCAAAGCCTTTTTCAAATGTAATTACCTCCATGATTTTTTTTTTTTAGTGCTTCAAAACTGAAGTTGTATGTCTTCCCATGCCTTCTCAAGCACAAACTTAAGACCAACTTTTAGCCGATACCCTTGCATTGCACTCATTTTTATGTGAGTGTTATTCCTCAGATTAGATGTGTCTTCCTTGAGCAAGGGGTTTTCTGTGCATGGTATATGTTCTTCACAGAAACTCCAGAATTATGTCAACTACAAAACTGCATCTATAAAAGGAAATCAATCATTCTTATATTGGTTTACCTCACAGGGGCATGGATCTGCCTTATTTGGAGGCAGGATCGCACAAATTTATGGAACTATTCAGGAATGCAATTTAGTTTTATTTTTTCCTGAGCAGGTGAGTGACTATGCATACAGTGTTTAGGATACATTTGGAAAAAAGAAATAGATGGAGCTGCAACAGGCTTGGACCTTCTCATTTTTTAATGGAACATGATGTGGGATATTGCATTTTTGCCTGAGGAGATAAAGACAAATGAAAGGGCTGACTAAATAAAAAGTCAAAATATATTTTACAGCCAGGTATAAATTCAAACATGAAAGCAGTTAGTCATTCATATTACAGATTGAAAAGCCTTCCTGGCCTGGCATTAGAAGAAGAAACTGCATGTCTTAATTATCTCATGGGCCTTATTAAAACTGCAAACTTGTTCCTCTCTGTTATGTGTACTGAGAACCACTTCTCACAACTCAATAAATAATAGTGACATAATAATTGAGAGGTGGGCACTTAGAAGTTTCAGGTGAAAATATCCTATGGGGGGGTATCTATATCTGGGAATAAGAATATTCCCTCATTTTTTGACAAGCTTGGTTGCATGAGTAGACAGTATTTGACATCTTCTAGGGAGTTTGAAAAGTTAAACCATTGGCATTGCAGTTGTATGCTCACAATGATAAAAATTAGGGGTATTTGTAACTACTTTATAAACTATCAAGTTATATTGAGATGTAGAAAAAACACTGTGGTGTTTAAATAAGCAGAATTTATTTAAGTGTAAGGAAGATAGGAATGGGTAATTAATTTACTGGTAGTTTTAATTTAAGAATAGCACAGATTTAAGATTTGTATATCAGAGGAGGATCATCCAGTCCAATTCCTCGTTTTGAAGATAAAGGAATGTAGGTGGGAAGACAGCAAATCATTCACTGTGCTATTCTATAGCCTAAAATATATAATTGCAAAAAAAAAAAAAAAAAAAAAGGCTTTCTATACCAGATAAACCCTGGCCTTGAATAATAGAAGAATTCTATTGGTAGATTTTTTAGTGACATGTTTTTCTATTTCTAACTTCTTTGTAAGGAAAAAAAAAAAACAAAACAAAACCAGCCAAACAAACAAAACAAGTAGATGTGACTTTCTATTAATCCCAAGGATGGTGAGAATAAAATAGCACCATAAATAGTTATGCATTTAAAATCTTTTAGAAACTCATGCAAAATCAGGGGCCTTTGACCTAGCAGTCATAGCCTATCCCTGCACCCGTGAGGGTATACAGAGAGAATTCAGGGGATCTGTGAATTGGGATTGGAATTTGTTCGGTCAAAAGACAAAATTACAACAAATTTACTGTAAATATCTGAATTGGCTTTTATTTATGATTCTAGAATCGGGCTATACTTTATTATATGAAAAAGAATGAATGCTCTTATAGATAATAAAAAAAAGGGATGAAAAAAGCAGAAACAGAGAACAAACAGTGGACTGGTCATTTCAAAGTTACTTTGTTTGCAAAAGTTACTAAGCACAGGAGGCTTCCTTATCATGTCAGCTAAAACTATCCTGATTGGGAATTTGGTTATTATCTCTCTTTGCCAGGCAAACAACTTTGTTTTGACTTGATGGCGTAAAACTTCAGCATGGGTAACTCCACTCTGGTTTGGTCTGTTAGGTTTAGTGCGGGAGCTTAGTGCAAATCATTGGCCTCCTGTAAATTTTATTTAACAATTCTCACCTCAATAATGAATGTGAGCAACAAACCACAGTACCAGGACATAGATATTTTAGTACTGAGTGACAGATGTTGCGATATTTTAAAATTAGCATAGTGGTTAACAGATTCATTTAAATTTATTAGACACGTTAATTCATTATTTAGAAAGTACGTGTTTTACTGCATCACAAATCTGTTTTTTAAAATTGTACTTATAAAATTGACTTCCTTAGAATTTCTATGTATTTTATCTTATGCTTCTAAAAATATTATTTTGTGAAGGGTTTTTAGACTTTACCAGATTGCCAAAAGAATCAGGACTCAAAAAAGGGCTGCAAACTCCCTTACTAAATAATACTTTAAGATGTTTAGGTTTTGTTTATTGTTTAGGTTTTGCATATAATTTCAGGTTTTGTTTATAGTTTCTTAAAACTTTCTTTTCAACTGTGTAGCTTTGAAACTAGTTTTAACAATTTTTTTTCTTAATTCAAGCTATCATTCTCTCTGAAATTGGTTTCCCATAGAAACCTCCACTAGAAAGAGAACTTAAATGTCTTGCAGGAATTTTTTTCCCACTTTGAAAATAATTCAAATATTGTTTTTTCCAATGAAAAGATTACTATTTTTTAAAGAATAAATGAAAAATACATTATCAAAATGGACGTTAAAATAGGCTTCCAAAGTTCTTCCTAGTTTAATACTGGAGTTATTCTCAAAGTTCATCAATTTCTGGTCAAAAATCTGCTGATGAAAAGAAATCACACAACACTACTCTTGAATCTGGAAGAAATCCTGTAAAAACATAAATTTTTTTTTCACTTTACCCCTAAGTAGATTAAGTAATTTGTAGTTATTTGTAAACTATGCATGAGTTACCCATATACAGCAAAGGATCTTAAAACTATTTTAAGTTGTTGTTTTGTACATAGAATGTTTCTTTTCTTTATTAAAAAAAGGAGACTAAAGAATTGTTGCTAAAATGAATAAAAATTTAATCTTAACAAATAACATCTGAATGTTATGAATTAAACATGTCAGTTATTTGAAAATTAAAAATAATCGTTCAGATACCAGTTCTGCATCAGGTTGAATTTTTAACAGCTAGTGTAGTTTTATCTTTACCTTTCTAGAGATCAAATGTTGGGGCCTGGGAAATAAGGGTCAGATAGCACAGGCCAAATTGAAATGTGCAAGCCAAGCAACACTTAATACACTACTCACATTTTACTCCTGATGTGAATGCTGGTTGGGGGTCTTATAATATTTTTCCTGAGGCAATTTTCTTGAAAGGAAAGGTGTAACTTCCAGAGCTTGACTTCTTTGAATTTCAGTTTGCAAATAACCCACTAGTGCTTTTTTCTTCTGTGGTCACTGCCTGTCTTCTAAACATGTGGGAGTTGTGAAACAGTAGCGGCTAAGTGATCACACATCATTACATAGTGCATACATGATTATTTATGCCTTCTCAACCACAGTGTAAGTTACAAGCAATTATTTTTCTGTCTCCTTGATGTAATTACACTGTAATCTACAGGGACATGTAATTGCATAGACGGGTTCTGCACTGAATTACACAGCTCTCAGGGGCTACGCGAGACCCTAGGAGCCTTTTACCAGCTAGCAGCTGGGCGGTCTCTTTGTGTAAACCTGGCGGCCTGAGTATGAGTTATGTTAGAGGGAGATGTGTAACCCAGATGTGATATTGGGCCACCAAGCAAACTGCCTAAGGGTTAGAGAGTCTGTCTGTTTGATATCCCAGCCTTATCAAATGGCTCCTTACTTCCCATCTTTAGATTATGAAATATCCTTAAAAGGAAAGGAAGCTCCTGTGAAAGCAAAATTTTCATTGGTGGAAAATTCCTTTAGGATTAAGGACTCTTTTATTTGCCATTGTCAGATTCTATATACCTAATAAATGCATAATGCTTTAAATTTTACAAAGCCTTATACTTATATGAGTGCTCAAAGAAAAAAATGACTTGGTTTAGTATGACAAAATACAAACTAAATATTACATTTCTTTTTAAAAAAACAAAGTACAAATATAAAAGCAGCGTGTTGACTACATAACCAGATAATGTGGCATTTTACTACTATTTTTAGTATGTTTATCTACAGAGAAGCAATTTCTAGTTGTTTAGGTATTTATCAACTGCCTTCTAAGATAGTCACTGAGGTGCCAGAGTTTGTCCAAGTGGAAGTCAGTGAAATTCCCAAAGAGACTGTTTTAAAGCTTGGATAATCTGATCCTCCTAGAAAAAAAACAAGAGTGATATAGGTGAAAATAATTTATTCCTGTCTTATTGGCTGATCCTCTCCTAGGAGAGCTGGGGTTTACACTGGCATTCACTGCTTGGCTTAACGACCTATTCAGATTCATGGACAATATGAGTAGATGCGTGGCTTGCATGCTTCTTGTGGATAAATACATTTTAAACTTCATGCCTGAATTCTTGTAAAGTCAAATGAATTTGTTTGGAACAAGAAGGTCTTCCATTAGGAAGCTTTGTGAGAGAAGTCTGGAGAATTACAACCAAAGCAAGAATTTCGGATGGAGTCCTGTGAGCAAAAGGGAAAAATCTGTTTGGTCAGCCTTTCATGTAGACTTTCAGGTAAGTGTATAGTTACATAGCTTGCTGTCAGTTATCAGATCCTCGACATGGCTGTACATTTCTGGAGCTATTTTTCTTAATGTGATTTTAATAAAAGTATTATTTGATGAATTTTAAAAATAGCCTTTCCTAAAAGAAGGCTATTTTGAAATTTTGACCCTCAAATGGGTCTTTATTAAGCAAATGGGGTGTTTTTTTTTCTGTTTTACCAATGTATATTCATTTCTTTCTATTCTATTTACCTGTCTTCTTTTAGTATATGATTGTGGTTTATTTTTTGGGAACATAGATAAATAGATAAATGGATGAATGGATAAATCGATATGTAAATATAATGAAATCCCTTTATCAAGCTTTTAAAACATTTTATTTTAAAGATGTGAGGTTGAGTTTTGTTATTAAATATTTACAGGGGCACCTTTTCTAAAGTGGCTACTTCCTTCACATAATATATTGTCTTTGTTTTCTGTTGCTTATAATAGAATATCTGACACTGGGTGGTTTATGGAGAAAAAGGAATGTATTTCTTACAGTTATGGAGGCTGAGAAGTCCAAGGTCGAGGGCCAGATCTGGTGAGAACTCTCTGTAGATTCCCAAGGTAGCACAGGGCATTGCATGGTGAGGGGGCTGAGTGTGCTAGTTCAGGACTGTCTTTCTCTTATCAAGCCAATAGTCTTTCTCCTGTCATTACCTATCAATTCATTAACTTATTAATCCATTAATTTCTTAATCCATGAATGAATTGACCCATTCAATAGGGCCGAGCTCTTGTAACTCAATCACCGATTAAAGGGCCCACCTCTCAATACTGTCACATTGGGGATTAAGGTTCAACATGAATTTCAGAGGAGACAAACATCCGGACCATGGCATATTCAATCTCATGTGGTTTAGAACTTTTTTCCCCTCGAAATGACTAATATAAAATTCTCTGAAATAACTGAATATTCAGGGTATATCCTACTATTTAGACACTTCAATGGTTAGCCATCATAAATAGTTCCAACCATGTGGTTGACTTAATCTTGTAAGACTTTAATTTTCTGTTGTGTAATGGTTTCCTTAACCCTAAAGTCACTTACTAATAAATTATGTTTTTTTTTTAAATTTTATTACTACAAATTTGATTCGTCTTTCTTTAAGCCATGGTTCCCCACAGTGGCACACATTTGTGGAATACAGACTGTAGTCACATTTTTTGATTGTGGAAATGTTGCATTGTCCACCTCTAACCTGGATGCTAAGCTGTATTTAGCTTGTCGTGAATTTTGGATTTTGTGAAAAAATTTGAGGTTTCAGATGTTTTGTTTGATGGCACTATAAAATTCAGGGACCTCTAGTGAAATTAATTAGAGATTCAGATGAATCTGCTTGTGGTTATGTGCAGTATATAAAGGTCAATTTTCCCCCTTCCATGGAGTAATTTCAGTATGTTCTAACTATTTAAGAGACAAGGCTCTCCTTATTTAAGGACTGAGTTAAATACACGCTATATTTTTATCCCTCAAACTGTATTATTTTATAACTATTTTTCTATTGTAATTTGTGACTTATTTTTTTTTTTTTTTGAGTTGGAGTCTCACTCTGTCGCCCACACTGGAGTGCAGTGGCCACTCCCGGCTACCGCAGCCTTGACCTGCTGGGCTCCAGCAATCCTTCCGCCTCAGCCTTCCAAGTAGCCGGAATTACAGGCATGCGCTATACCATGCCCGGCTGATTTTTTTGATTTATTGTAGAGATGAGGTCTCGCTGCCTAGGCAGGTCTCGAACCCAAGGGCTCAGACAATCCACTCACCTCAGCCTCCCAAAGGCGCGGAATTATAGGCTGAGCCACCGAGCCCGGCTAATTTGTGACATTTATTGAATTGTTGACAGAAAAAGATATTTTAAATATTTTCTTGTTAACTAACGCTAAAAGCGTAGCTTCAGACCACAGCAAGAGGTTTATTTGTGTACCATCACAGTCTCATTCCCAGTTTTATTGAACCCTTTTAATGGTAAAAACTTGAATTCCTCCGGATATATATATGCATTTATGTGCCTTATACTCTTTTTGTATATGTAAGGGTTTTTTTTCCTGTTTGTTTTGTCCTCTTTCTCCTAGCGTTGGACTTCTTGCTACTTTCCAATGACTTTAATTCACTCCTGTAATTTGGGCTAGTTTCATTAGCACAAACCAAATTAATATTAAAGCAAAACTGAAGGAATCCCAAGCAGGCAACAAAAGGCAAGGGCATATGTTAGTTAAGTTTTCTAGTGGGAAGAATTATGGCCTTATGATCTATGTGATCTATGACTGTGCTGTCCATTATAAAAGCCACTAGCTACATATAACCATAGAGCTCTTAAAATGTGGTGAGTACATACTGAGATGTGCTGTAAGTGTCAAATACACACTAATTTTGAAGATTTGGTGTGATCAAAGAGTGTTAGCTATCTCACTAATAATTATAAAAAAAATACTTGTTGGAATAATATTTTGGATTTATTGGTTAAATAGAACATATTATTCAAAATCATTCACCTTTTTATTTTTACTTTTTAAAAATATGACTACTAGAAGATCACATAGATTGCTAGTACCATATTTCTGGGCAGCACACGTTTTAGAGGTTAAATAAATAGGTTTTATTGGAAGTCCTTGATTTTCTTGCCAGCTCAGTTTGGCTTCGAATGAGACATATAATTATAAAAATCCTCAGTTTCTTCATCTGTGAAATGGGGATAATAACACTTCCCACTTATTGACGTCATAGGCAAGTAGCTATAAGGATTAATAACCCAGAGCTTGTAAAATGCTAAGGTCTTTGGATCTTCTTGAGTGAAACTTTTTAAAAAAATTTCCCTAGGGACCAGACTAAGTGAATAAACAAATAAAGTGCATGGGAAAACACCCACACACTCACATAGCTTTGGCCTGTTTTTCCCTTTGGTGGATTTATAGTGGCTACAAACAGCAGGAAAAAATATTGTGAACTAAAAAAAAGAAAAGAACAAAAAAAAGCCAAACATATTACTGTCAGGCTTGGCTATGCTTTGTATGGCTTCAGTATCTCTAACTCATACTGGGCCAACAATTGTTGAAGCTATGGAGACATAAGGTATGGTCGTCCATTTCTAACATATATTAGCTATCTTTGAAATGTTCACAATAAAAATATACAAATAAAAAACTAATAATCATTCTACTCTATCTAGTACCCTTCTTTCTTTTCTTTGTGTGTTTTCTTGTTACACGCTAATGGTCTCCTTGACAATAAATTGTATACAGGCCAACCATTCTGCCAAACAAATATTTTAGTCCTGAATTCAAGGTAAAAACAAATCTTCCCCCCACAACATGATTTCAGAGCAAAAGGATGGGTAAGTAAACCTGAATGAGCAAATGAATCAGAATAAATACATGAACCAGGATGAATAAGAGAAAAACCCTAATTCCTGCCCCCTAACTTTTAATGTTTTAATTGTTACGATTTCATTCTCTTGAGAGCTCTTTTTCCCATCTAAATCCGAGGATTGTTCCCCCCAGTCTCAGCACTGATGATGTGGATATGAGACATGCTTGTTTTTAAGCACCAAGGAGCTTTATGTTGCCAAGATGGATCCAGGTTCTTCCTGAAACACAGGAAGCACAGAGTATTTTCATCCTCTGAAGAAGCAGCCTCCTTGACCTGCTGGAGCCAGTGCAGTCATGCTGAGTGGTCTATGTTTTCCTGTTCCTTTGCTTTGTACAAGGTGGAAGTCTTGTTTGATGTCTAAATATGAGGATGCTGTAACTCTGACATGTCAAAGCCTGAATTTATATCCGTGATTGTCACATCCTTTATTGGGAGCTATGCACTTGCACCATTGTGATAGACTTTTTTGGGAATAAGTCGATGTCAGCAATTATATTTATGCATCCACTTTATTTATTTATTTTTGAGTTGGAGTCTTACTCTGTCGCCCAGAATGGAGTGCAGTGGCCGCTCCCGGCCACTGCAGCCTCGACCTGCTGGGTTCCGGCGATCCTTCCGCCTCAGCCTTCAAAGTAGCCGGAATTACAGGCATGCGCTACCACGCCCGGCTGATTGTTTGATTTATTGTAGAGATGAGGTCTCGCCTGCCCAGGCGGGTCTCGAACCCGCGGGCTCAGGCAATGAACTCACCTCAGCCTCCCAAAGGCACGGGATTACAGGCTGAGCCACCGAGCCCAGTTTATGCATCCACTTTAGATGTGTAGCTGAACTATCCTTTAAAGAATGACTGCATTAATGAAGGGTTAGAAGATAGCATTGTGTGTGTGGCGTGTGTGTGTGTGTGTGTGTGTGTGTGTGTGTGTGTGTGTGTGTGTGTGTCTGATGTGACACTGTAATAATAACTTGCAGTTATATAGTTAGGTGATGCTAATCGTATACCCTCACCAAGAACTTTAACAAAATCCATTGTCTTCTAGTAGACAACTAACTGGTATTCCCACTTTGCAAATGTAAACCCCAAAGCTCGGAGAAGTTAAGTAACTTCACTGAACCACACAGATTATTGAGGTTGGAGGTGGGGTGGGGAAAAGCTGAATTTACCTTAATGAGAAAGTATTAGTCATTTAAGGACATTAAGGAGAGTAGTAATTTTAAACAGAGGATGGTAGCTTTTGATTGAATTCGTTTCTTGCCTAGCCCTTCAAATGAATGAGAGTGTCTTACAGAAATTAAAGCTTAACAACCATTTCACTGAATGGGAAAAACTCTGGGACTTAAGCAATTCCCACCTTTGTGCTGCAGCATTTCAGAGGGCGTGAGCAGGGTGCTCTAAGGACCAACCATGGGTGCCAACCAGAACTGCCCTGCTTAGGAAGCAACGTGAAGGACAACTGAGAGTGGCTGGGATATCTATGTCTGGAGGAGTAGGCTTGGGACAGTGTCAGTGTCAGTGTCATGGGAAACCACAGTGCCCATGAAACATATGACATTAAGGTGCCCAGAATGCCACATTAGATAAGCAGTGGAGGAGCCAAGGGGGATAGAAATGTATAAATACATGTGATATTCTACCCAGTCACCTTTGCAAGGAGCTGGGGAATATGTGTGATAATCAACAATTGTGTCTGTTTGTGGTGAGTATCCAGCCAAGACATACACAAGGTTGAATAGTAGCAAAAACAAAAACAAACAAAACACCCCAGAAATACCTTAGTCCCAGAGACAGTTTTACAGAAGAAGGTATTTCAGTTTCATAGTCATTTTCTACTGAAAGTGGAACTAGAGACAAGGATTTGAATACAAAATGATTTATTTAGATGTAAGTCTCAACAGTAGAGCAGGCAAGGCAGGGAAGAGAGAAAGACAATGTAAGCGTGTCTTATCAAGAATTCCTCTGTAGGCAGTGGGGCTTGGTTTCACCAGAATTTCCTGAGAAATGGACACAATGTCTTCCAGAACTGTCCATGTGAAACACAGGAAACCAGAGCACTTACCCACTGGCTCCCTTCCCCGTTGGTGGAGGGTTTCCTCCAGGGATGTACTTGAAAGCCAGCATAGGGAATTTCCTGGGGCAGAGAGCTAAAGGACACATGCTGATATTCTTGGTGATGGGACCACGTAGGGGCTAGGTACATCTGAAACTCACTTGAGAGTCTTTTTCATATTCAACTGCCGTTGGAGGTTAACCAACGGGTAGAGACAGAAGTACCAGACACATTTGCTGTAGAAGGTGGTGATCCTATGATTCTTTTGGTTGATAAAAGAATGAAAAGCCAAATGGCACCAAAGAGCATTGATAAAGGCTCAGTGGTATGAAAGAGAAGGATGAGTCTAGAAATTTAAGGAAGTCTATGAAGTTGTAGCACAAGATATGTGAAGTGATGAGTTGAGCTAAAACTGGACCCTGTAAGCAGAAGACAGATCATAAATAAATAGCCTTGCAGTCATTCAATGGAGTTTGAGTTTTATTTTTCCAGAACTCAGAGTCTAAGTTAACAATGTTTAAAGTGAAATTTCTTAATTACATATTTTATCTTAAAAAGGAAAGGAATTGAGCTTGACAACTATTTGATATGTGGCTGGGTTATGGCACCTTTATTCCAGATACCACAGAATGGGGTGCCACATACAATGAAGAGGAAGCTTGTGGGAAGGATGGAAACTCCCCAAGGGGCATGGTTGCTAGGACACCCTCCCCTGTTCAGTTGTGTTGTTGGTTAAGTACACATGGCTAGAATCAATGATTGATTTTTATTGAACTTCTCACAAAATGGACAAGTGCATCAAAAAGGATTCCTACAAAGAATCATTACCTTGAAGATAATACCAATGAAATGATAATACCTCATGCCTGTAATACTAGCACTTTGGGAGGCCAAAGCGGGAGGATTGTGTGAGATAGGTCTGGGCAAGATAGCAAGAACTTGTTTCTACAAAAATAATTAAAAAAAAAAAAAACTTAGCCTGGCGTGGTCGCACATGTCTGTAGTTCCAGGTACTTGGGAAGTCACAGTCGAAAAGATTGCTTGAGACCTGAGTTTGAGACTACAGTGAGCCCTGATCACACTACTGCACTCCAGAGTGACAGTGTGAAAATTTGACTCAGAAAAGAAAAAAGAAAAAAAGAAAAGAAAATGCCAGGAGCACCGACTTTTGTCCTTGTCTTATAGTGATTACTTCATCAGTCATATCATAACATTATAAGCAAGTATGGCAAGAAGTAGGTCCAAAAAAAAAAAGCAGAAAATTAAAATGAACAAGAAGGGATGTAAAGTATTGATTCAAACCACTATTCCTAAGCACATAACTAAGGCCATACTTTATAAGAATGAGATGTTAGCTATTTTTTGATAGCGTGACATTGTTTTAGATATCAAGCTATTTGAAAATGAGATATTATTTCAAATTATTTTTCATATTTCTATTTATTCACTTTGTTTTATCATACATATATTATTATCTTTATATCATTTATAAACAAATACATATGCATATGCATATATATGTGATACAAGGGAAGAAGTTTATTTATAAAAAATTGTGTATTTATTCTTACATGTTTAAACTTCAATCACCTTCAAAGTACTCTCCGTTTGATTCAATACACCTATCGAGATGCTTTTTTCACTGCTCAAAACAGCTTTTGAACTCATCAATTTTTATGCCTTTTAGTGCTTCTACCATTTTTTGTTTATCCTCTTCCACATTGGCAAAAAGTTTCTCTTTGAGAACTTTTTTCATCTGAGGAAACAAAAAAAAGTCACTTAAGGTGAGATCAAGTGACTAGAGAGGGTGGGTCATGGGGTCATGTCAATTTTGGTCAAAAACTGCTGAACATTCAGCACGGTGTGGGTAGGTGCAATGTCATGGTGGAAGAAAAAGTTACCTGTTTACCACAACTCAAAGGTTTCTTCTGCAAATCGTGAAGCAAACTTCTCAAAAGTTCCAGATTAAAACTTTGATTGACTGATCTGAAGGAGCAAATTCCAAGTGTTTCACAAGGGACCTGTCCTCCAAAAAAATATTTCCAGTTTCTTTTTGGGTCACCACAGTAAAAAACACACAAAAATATACATATGTTTTTGATACATGCTAAGTTCCCGGCTCTTATTATCATATTCTGAGACAAGGACAGAGGTAGATAGGGCACTTGGGAGGTGATTTCAGAAAAGACACATGTGAAAGACTAAGGATGTCAGATATGGAAGAGAGAAATGCCCATAAAGGGTGTGGGCACAGAGGACGACTAGTGCTCAGTCCTATTAGGGACTGAAGGAAGAACCACATATAATGCATCCCAGTATTGCTCACAGAACTAGGACTGTTGGGGTACTTTGCACTGACTCCTATCCCTCACTGGTTGAGATTTATCCATGGAGGCATTTAATCACTGGCTTTTTCCAAGCTACCCTTCTATGAAAGCTGTTTGCAATTCTTCTACTCAATGGAAAGAGGAACTTGGGGAAAGCCCTTGGGTAGTCAGCAAAGGACACAGTAGCTGTGGTGAGAAGTCGTGTCAGTGTGCTGCTGGGTCCCAAGCCCCAAATCAAAACAGAGTTAGGCCAAGTGGATATGCTGCAGATCAATAGCATCAGCTACAGTCTCCATCAAAAATATTTGAAGATAAATGTTCTAGGTGAAAGAGGTATTAGAGAAGAGACATATTGAAGTGCTTAGAATTGGGATTTAAAAAGTTTTCCTGGACAGTAGAATTGTGATAGATGTTTTGGAGAAAAAGAGACAGGAGGCAGGGAGATTTGTCAGGAAGAAGTTGTGATAAGCCAGATGAACAGTGGTGGTGTAGCAAAGGGGCAAAATCTAGAGAGATGGCTGGGCTCGTTGGCTCAACCTGTAATCCTAGCACTTTGGGAAGCCAAGGCTAATGGATTGCCTGAGCTCACAGGTTCGAGACCAGCCCAGGGAACTTGGCGAGACTTCATCTCTACAATAAATAAAATTAATTGCCAGGCATAGTAGCACACACCTGTAGTTTGGCTACTTGGAAAGCTGAGGCGGAAGGATCACCGGAGCCCAACAGGGCAATGCTGGGGTGGCTGTGAGCATGCCACTGCACTCCAAACTGGGTGACAGAGTGAGACTCCAACTCAAAAAAAAAAAAAAATCTAGAGATATGTGTCAAGGCTGATGTATGCAGGTTTTGATTTTTGAAGGATGAGAGAAGAAACCATAGAACGGTCCTCTGATTTTGACTTGGATGACTTGGTTGATAATGGTAAGACAGGGAAGAAGAGAGAGGACTTAGGGTTATACAATGAGCTCAGTATGAACAAATTTAATATGACATGTCAGGAGATTAACTAGGAACACATGGGTAATAGAGAATTGGAGAGAGGAACCTGGAATTCCAGAAAAAGTTCCCACATTTAAAGAATGAGAATCTGGAATATACCCAGAGGAAAATAAATTGTTTTACAAAAAAGACATCTGTACACACATGTTTATTGCTGCACTACTCACAATAACAAAAACATGAAACCAACTCTACTGCCCATTGAAAGTGGACTGGATAATGAAAATGTGGTACATATACACAATGACCACATTATGCAGCTGTAAAGATGGACAAAATCATGGACTTTGCAGTAAATTGTCTGGAGTTGGGGACCATTATACTTAGTGATCTATCACAGAAACAAGGAGCTGAATACCACATGTTCTCACTCATACGTGGGATCTGAAAATTCATCACATTAGCAAAAGGAAGAGATCAGCAGTCACAGAACATTGCCAGAGAAGGGAGGAGGTGGGCATGTAACAACAAAAAGGTACTTGGTCCTAAACAAGGGAAAGTGAGGGCCAGTTGGAGGCCTGAACTTCATCTGCACGTAGACTACTTATGTACCTAATCCTGACTTGTACTGCATGTCTCTATAATAAAATAAGGTTATAAAAATAAATAAATATGAAAATATGAGTTTGTATAACTGTTAAGATCCCTTTCAATTTTAATAATCTAATATCCTAACTCCAAATTACCCTTTCTTTTTTTTGCCTTTCATTACAGATTCAGACAGCCAAGGAGTTAGGCCTAGTGAAAACACTCATCAGAATGATCACTATAACTTCTACAATTAAAATAGTTTCTCTATATATCTCAACATAATTAAAAGATGTTTCAACCTGCTGAATTGAAAGGTAGCAGCTTCAGCTACAGCATGTCAAAGGTAAGTGCACCCTCGTCCAAATATTGGAGCCCAATACAAATAAGAAAATCTTGCCCTTGTTTAAATTTTGTTAATTGGTCTACATAGAGATGACTTAATTCTTCTGTTAACCTTGATGGTGCTCTATGCAGTAGACACACTTCTGAAACTTTAATCTGAGCACAGATACATGGGGAGTCTTACTAAAATATAGGTTTGATTCAATGAGTCTGGAGAGAGGCCTGAGATTCTGCATTTATAACAAGCTCCCAGGTGATGCTGATGCTTCTTATGTAGAGGTTCACAGGACATAAAAGAGGCAAAGTAAGATGTTCTTGTAGTCATATTTTCTTTGGATAAAAGTCTGACAGCTTTGTTTTATGTCATTCATCTACCTGAATTCATTTTCTCTCACTATATAAAGAGGTGATCATCACCAGATGCCGTGGATCTTACTGAGTAAAACCTGGACAATCAAGGAGAAATTCACAGGAAATGATAAAAAGAAAATAGATACATAAATGTATGATACAGAGTGATAAGAGAAAAGTTATAAATTATAAGAGAAATAGATACAGATGAATGAAAGAAAATGAGTAAAACTTGTAACTTTTTATTTATCATTTTTTGTCAAATCTTTTTGAGTTTATTTCCTGTAAATTGAAGAAGAGGAAGAATGGGAGAATCGCGGAGCAAGAGAATAGAAACTGCTCAAAGCAAATTCTGGTTTGCTGCTTCTGGGTTCCCTGAAGATAGTTTTTAGCCAGTATTGATGTGGATAAGATTTATGTGTTCTGTTTATTAAAAGGCAGGTACTTTGACTTTGTGTTTCAGCATTCTAAATCCAGCTCACTGGGGTGGGACCAGGTCTATGCATTTTGAATAAGCACCTTAAATATGTGTTGATTTGGAACAAAGTCTGAGAAGCAGTGCTAAGACTCCAGTAGAAAGGAACAACATTGCAGAACATTTGAAGCCAGAAAGATATAATAGAATTAGTAAGAGAGCACTTTGGGGAGGACAACTTTAGAAAAGCTTTCAGAAAATGATCCAGGCACCATTATTGGGTTTACAAGAGAGTTTTACAAAAGTTTAGGATGTTTCTCAAATTTAATGTGTACACAAATAACCTTGGGATATCCTAAAATGCAGATTCTGAATCAGAATGTCTGACAGGGCCTGAAATTCAACATTTTTCACAAGCTCTCAGGTGATATTGAGCTGCTGGCCTTTGAACCCTACTGTGAGCAGGAAGGGTTTAGAGAATGGGTTGAAAGAAGGTTGTTATGCCCTAGAAGTCTAGACATTTAAAATTTACTTGAAGAAAATAAAGTAATATTGGTTGGATTTTGCACTCATATTATTAAACAGATAATGATGAGATTATTTGTTTATTCATTTACCATGTGATATTTGCTAAGAATGATAAGAGACAGAACTAGAGAGTGACTCAATGATCAAATCAGTGCAGATGGTCCTAGAATGTAGACAGGGGCAACATCTGCTATAGTAAAGGCTGGACACAAGAGGTAGGGGAATTCTTGAAAAGTAAGCATCGTTACTGTACTGACACACTAGACAGAGCACAGCCTCTATGCCATCTCCTCTGAAAATCCCTGTTTCTGATTCAGCTGCCACAGATCAATAAAATATGGTTGTGAGCAGATTTGCATCTCTAGTATCTCTCAGCTGACATGAAAAAGAAGGCCCTTGAGGTCTGTAGAGTCAGAAGAGAGTTGACTGAGAACTGAGCTGCTGACAGAGTCAATGGAACTCTCCGTTTCTTGCTTAAGAAAGGAGAAGCCCCTGAAAAGAGTTGGTTTCCTGTAGAGAACATCATAAGAGACACTCGTTGCCTTAACCCATTTGTGTTGCTATGAAGGAATACCTACCTGAGGCTAGGTAATTTATACAGAAAAGAGATTTATTTGGCTCATGTTTCTGCAGGCTGTAAAGGAACATGGTGTCAGTATCTGCATTTGATGAGGACTTCAAGTTACTTCCATTCACAGCAGAAGGCAAAGGCAAGTTTGTGTGTACGGATCACATGCCAAGAGAGGAAGCAAGAGAAAGGGAGAGGAGTAGGTGTCGGGAGCTAAGAGAGCAAGAACTCTCATTACAGTGAGGAGGACAACAAGTTGTTCATGAGGGATCCATTCAGTGACTCAAACACCTCTCACCAGGCCCCAGCTTCAATATTGGGGATCAAATTTCAACCTGAGGCTTGAGGGGCACAAACATCCAAAGTATAGCACTCATTCAAACAAATGAAACGAAGAGAATTCAGTTTTCTTTCTTGATTGTTTGGTCTTTTTAGAGATACTAGCCAAATGAATATGTTGGAGAGGGTGGGTGTGGAGTAGAGGGTGGGGCATGTCAGTAAGAACAAAGAGAACCATTAAACAAAGATAATCAATACTCAGAAATAAAGAAAAAAATGAATGGAAAGAAATAAAATCAACACTAAAGATATAAAAAAGCAAAGGGAAAATTAGAATTATAGTGTCCAAATGATTCACAGATTCACAAAAGTGGCAGAACAATAAGGAAATAAACTTCAGTGAGCTACTTTCTGGACTGAACTGAGAAAAAATGAGAAATCAGTTTTAATCAACAAGTTCATCAAGAGTGTCAAAATATAAATGAAGAATTTAGAATAGAAACTGAAGAATTTTCCATTTATTAATATATCCAAGTAACCACAGTAAAATGTTTTATACAAAATGTGAGAAGTCAACATGGGGCTTATTATCCAGAATATTTGAACACGGGTTAAAGATGTCTCCATATTTAGAAAAGTAAACATCTATGACCATTATGTCCTTTTGCAGAATATGACTCCTTTGCTGGTTATCTGATGGGTTCCTTTCAAATTCTTATTTTGCACCCAGGTATATGCTTCCCCAAAATATAAATAGCTGAAATTTCCCAAGTAAATTAACCCCTTTTAGACAAAAAGGTATACAGAATATTTTCTCACTCACTTGTGCTTTCTGAAGTCTTGCATGTAATGGTTGCCAAAAAACAAATACTATTAATTGAATTGTAACAGATAAGAGCTGTAAACACTGACCTTTAAATCAACATTTTCACCTAATTCATATAGAAAACCTTTATTAAAAAACACAGTAAACAAAAATATTTGAAAAATGTGACAACTTCTAATACTATTCTTTTAAACAAATTTTAAAAACATTTTTCCTACAATTTAAAAGACAATCATTTATTTTTGTGTTTGCAGTATAATTTAAAATATTGTTTTACTATTTTCTAGAAACTTTATAATTTATTTTTAGTGTGACCATTATCATTAACTCCTCTTATTAATAAGTATTATGTATTTTGAATGAACATCACCTAAAAACTTTTTAAAAAATTTATACAGAACAATGATAGAAAAATTTGAGATTTAAAAATTATTATTTTATATACTTCTGCAGAACCATAATATATATTTCAATGCCTTCAAGATTGAGGTAATTGAAGCAACTTATTGAAACTTTGTAAAATCAGCATGAATTGCTCTTTTAGAAAATTCTTTCATATTAATATATTTTTTTCAAAATGTGCAATATATCTGAGTTATAAATGTCTCTTAATTTACCCTTCTAATTTTTCATTTTGGCCTACTAGAAATTAATATAGTTATAAAATTAATAGCATGCATACTCTAACAATCTAAGAGGAAAAGATTATTTCATTCTCATCTCATATGAATTCATTAAATACTTTTTTGTGGGCATTGCTGGACCAGGTACATTGTGATATTAGTGATCAGTCATATCCTATAATCAGTTTGTAGAAATGTGTCCTGTAGCACAGTAACAGGATAGGTTTGAAAACAGTTCTTCCCTAAACATCAGATCTAAGCAATGTGTTCTAACCACTACTGCTTGGGACTTTGGGCTCATTGATTCATTCAATAAACATTGGCAGTATCCTTGAGTCAACCTTTTACTAGACTGTTGCATGTGGAATAATCCTAGGATGAGTTCATATTTTAATGGAATTGATATGCATATAAACAGCAAACAATTAGGCTTGAGTGTTATAATAAGCTACCTATAAAATTCTGGAAAAAAGTCAGAGATTTAACATCATCTGACAGGATCCTTTTCAAAAGGGCATGTCATTTGACCTGAGTCTTGCAGGGTAAATAAAGAATTTGTCAGGCAGAAAAAATAAGCAATACAAGGGGTATCCACATTTGTCAAATTTTGGAGCCAGTGAGGGTGCAGTGTAAGGATAGGGAAGAAAAAGTTATAAAAGCTATCTGTATATGAGTGGCAAACAACAGAATTTGAAATCAGTGCCGTGGGAAATCCAGGGAGGAGAGAGTTTCAACAAGGAAAGAGTGGAAAAGTATGATAAATGATGCTGAGAGAATAAGTCAAATGAGGATTGGAACTGGATCACAGGATTTAGTCACTATAGTGATAGATTATTCTATAGGACAGTGATTTTCCAAGTGTGTCCCATGTATCAGCATCATCTAGAAGCCTGCTAAAAATGGAGAATCTTAAGCCCATCCCAAACTTACTGCATCAGGAACTCAGGAATGGGGTCCCCAGATCTGTGCTGTAGAAATTCTCTGAGTGATCTTGATGTAAGCTAATATTTGAGAATTACTGCCAGAGTGTGACTTAGGATTGAAAGAAGTAAGGACAGAAAGAGTAGTTTTCATTTTCAAGAAGTTTGTCAGGAAAAAAACAAAACAAAAAACAAAAAACAAAACTGCTAGTTTGGGGAGGGGCATTTTTAAGAAAGTAAAATAATTCATTATGTACTTTACTTTTTGATGACTTTTAATTTTCCTATTTTTTTAACTCACCAAAGTTTTAACTTTTAAAATAGCATTTTTTTTGAGCTTTTGTGATTGTTTTCCTTGCAAACCTATTCAAATATATTCCCATATTTTCAGTTACTTTAACATTTTCTTCTTTCTTCCTTCTTTCTATTAAAAACAAAAACTACGACTGGAATTTATCTCAGAAAATACTGGGAAGAGTGGTGTTAAAGTGATATATTCTTCCCCCAGAGCCAGTTTCCTCAAGATTGTTTACTGATAGTTTATCCCTTTCTGAAGGGTATGAGCCACTTCCTGTATCAGATATTAAGTTCTTATATACACTGCATGTCTTTTGCTATGGCAGACAACTCCATTACTTTTGACTTCTTCTGAGCAGAGATGCCACTGTATTACTGTTACGTTTTTGACCAGTTAAATCTCCAGGTTATTTTCACATTAATTCTTTTGATTTTTTAAATTCAATTCTTATATGGATATCAGTATAGATACACATCATAAGTATAAATATTTTGGTCTGATTTAAAGCTGGGAATAAGTTTCTACTCTAAGTCAGTGATTCTCAAAGACCCAGGTCCCATCCTACTTTAAGAATGTTGGGCCTCTGTCTTCCATATTATCTCTTCAACTTACCAAAGTTCTGCTACTTACCAAAATTTGGGAACCATTATTTTACATGCGTTCAGATTTAATTTATTTTGTGCTCTTATCAACACCTGAATGTAGTTGGAGTGGTGAGGCTGTTCTTCAAATTACTAAGACTGAGACCTACTCACATAGAGACAACCATATTTGCCTCGGTTCTTGAATTTTTCCAAAAAAGATGGTTCTTGGACTGAATCATCCAGAGAAGGCATCAATTCTTTATCTCCTCATGACAATATCTGCTCTGAGTGATTCTAATCGCTTTTCCGATTTAAAATAATTAACAATCATGATCAGATCAATATCTTGGAGTGGAAGATTTGCAATTGCTTCCTATGATGAGGAGTTGGAAGATGGATACAAATTAGACATGGATCTTTATTTTAAAAATCTGCGAAATTAAAATAGCCTTAAAGACAGGATATGAGTTCTATCCATATTGATATTCTGATGAATAACACAGTGCTTATCTCTTAATGGACATTCCTTAAACCTAGGTTCATCATGGATGGCTGCCAATATTTACTGTCCAATGTATGCAAGATATACTTAATTTAAACTTATATTTTTATCCTTTGCTAATTGGCATTTTCTTTAGTTTCTTTAAAAAATTATATTCTATGGGGGAGAGAACAACTTATATGCTATAGAAAGATGCTGGATTTTAAAATATTTCTTAGATATAAATCTTTTAACAAAATGTAAACATATTTAATCAAATATATTATTTGTTCTAGAGTACTTTAAACCGTATATATAAAGAGAAAATTAATTCATCTGTTTTTGATTTCTTTATACTTAACTAATAAAATTGACATTTTAAATAACGATTTAATGGGTATGAAATTGAGGGCTTGTATACATGTGTGAGAGAGAAAAAGTTAAAAAGATGTTTGAATCAAAGTTTGGTAGTAAATAAAGTATAAATATTAAAGTCTGTATTTTGGATCTTGGAAACCAAGGTATTGTTAACATCTAAACATGGGGCAGGAATGTGGGGGAGGAGTTGGGAAAATCCCTTTATCCAGCTTCCTGAGAACGCCTAAGCATTGTTTCATCTTTGTATAAGGTATCGACTGCAGATATTTTAAAACAGAGCTCTGCTCAGTCACAACATCAAATTTCTTTTCTTATCTTTAATTTTCAAAGGCAGCGTTTCTTCCTCTTTCCCCCCCTTTTTTGGATGAATACCACAAGAAGATCTTTTGGGAAGTCTCCTCTCCCCACTACACTTCCAGGGCCTCTTATCCCAAAGTCTAACCTACCACCAATAAATATACATGAAGAGTTTGAAATGATTTTTGGAAAGCACCTCAAAAGGGAAATCCAAAAACTGTAAGTTCACTTTATTATCAAGGAAGAGGATGAAAAAAAAAAGAGAGATGTGGCATATGTGTCTAAAGTACTATATAGATTAGCAACGTGCTTGCCCATAAATTTTCTCATTAAAGTGACTCTAATAATGAGTACTGACATGTGATTTAACTGGTAGAGTCCTGTAGTGGGAACTGAAGGGATGCTTAATGCATGGACCATCACCACGCTGTATTACATGTGGCACTGCATCACCAGCTATAAAGTCTAGGATAATCATATTGTATCAAGTTGAAACTCCAATGTGTCTTCAAAAACGGAGCACTGCTATATGTCAATTTCTTCTTTGTAGGTATCTTAGAAATCTATGCCTTTATTACAGTGATGCTGCATTGAAAAGCATTAATGGATCAAAGACTTATACGACCAACTCTAAATAAATCATCTTATTCTTGAATCATAAAGTCAAATTTTTTTTCAATTTTAGCACACTTCATTAATTACTGGTACCTTTTTTAAATGGACAGTTTGCTATGATATAACCAAATGATACATCATGTCTCAGACATTAACACTTTTCATATTGCACTGATGAAATTCCTGGTTTGTGCTGTGATGTGTCTTTGGCAAATGAAAATATATTTAATTGGTTAGATTGAAATCCTTTCTTAGAGCCCCTAGAACTGTTAACTCTCCCAAAATCACTGAGTATCTTTGACATGTGAATAGTTGGATATGCAGCATGGTCATTTCCCTATTCTAAAGGTCACCTTGTAAATAAAACTATTTAGTTGAAAAAGGCTATTGAAAAGACACATAACTCTCTCATAATGCTAGGAAAACACTAAACAGCAAAAGGATATGACCTACATAATAGAGTAAATGTCAGGGAGTTCAGTATTTAAAATACTCACTTTTCCCCATGAATTATATTTTCAGGAAGTGTTTGATGGACTGATATATTTACCTCATGGTTTTCTTCTGAGTATAAAGAAAAGTTATTCTTTTTTTTTTTTTTTTAAATAAAAACAGTTTCTAATGATGTGAATTCAGTCAAAGAGGGAGAAAGTTGTGGGTAAAAATACAACCTTCATTTTATAGAAGTTGTAATGTTTTTTATGACGTCAGGGTCACTTACTTAACTATCGAGTTCTTCCTGCATAAACACATTCATTCTATTGTAGCTAGTCAAATCCAAACTTGAAATATTAAACAATCTTGATGTCATAAGAAATCTGCCATTAGTATTCACAGGTGTCAGAAATGTTAGGCCTTTAGGTAACAGGAATAGAGTAGACTATAAGATGGTGTTTAAAAATTAGAACATACAGTTTTGTGTATTTGTAAGCAACATATCTTCTGACATATTAATTTATTTTTGTGAGCACTTTTTTTGCAGTTCTTTTTTAATAGAACAGAAATCATGATAGAAGACTTCACCTCTCCCTTCAAAGGCTTTAAATTCCATTCAATTATAAATTAAAAACATTCACTTCAACTCAAGATATGATTTGTATATATATAACACTTTATAGTGGAACTATTAGACTTATTTTTTCATTTCACTTCTAGATTTGTATTGTCATTCCAAGTTGGCAGCTTAGGGACTCTACATCAATGTAAAAATGCTGTCATTGTATAAAAAAACTTGATTTCCTTCTGTGAAATTGTATTTTGTCTCAGATGTAATCATTTTACCAGCCTAAACTGTAGTCATATTATCTTCCAGAAAGTAGAATTTGACCTTTGAAAAACAGTTAGGTTATCAGTGTGAAGTCTGGTCTCTAATGTAGATGATCAAATAAGCTAACTTCATTTTTCTTTAAAAAAAAGGGTCAGGTGTCTATATGTTTCTTCCATGACTCACAACTGAAATGCTTGACGATTTAATTCAGATTAACAATGTGTTAAATCAATACTTGTGCCAAAAAAGTTGGCTTTTTCTTCAAGTGAACTGGAAATTAATGAATAAATGGATTCAATGAATATTGACTGAGTTCCTATGTGACAGGCACACTTCTGGATGTTGAGTAACAGCTTTAGACAAAAATCTTTGCACTTTCTATGTTTGCATAATAGAGGGAGTGAAAGAGGAAAAAGATAAACAGAATAAATAAATAAGATAAAAAATAGATTAGGACAAAGATAAAATGGGGAGGTAGAATAGTTCACGTTGGAGGAGGATTGCAATTTTAGATACTATGGTCAAGGAAGGCTACTCGGAGAACATGGTATTTGAGCCAGGGCATGAAGGAAGTGAGGGAGGGGGCATGCAGATTCTGGGAGACAAAGACTCCACATAAAACCAACTGGCTCATGGAGACCCCCTTACTGTCTTGGCAGAATGAAAGAAGGTGAGAAGAGTAGGAGGAAAGGAGGAAATAGATAATGTAAGGCCTTGTGGGTCAATGAAAGGACTTTGGTTTTTACTCCGAGTGAATCAGGAAACCTTTGTCTTTTGGAAGAGTTTTAATAGATGAGAGTTGTGGTCTCATTTATAATATTTATTTTAAAATGCTTATGGTTTTGAGAGTACAAGTATAGTTGTGTTACATGAATATATTGCATAGTGGTAAAGTCTGGGTTTTTAGTGCTCCCATCACCCAAATAGTGTACAATGTGCCCAACAGATAATTTTTTATCCCTCACCCTCCTCCCAGTATCCCAATGCTTGTATTCCCCAGTGTCTATTATTCCACTCTGTTTGTCCATGAGTATCTATTATTTAGCTCCCACATATGAGTGAGAGCATGTGGTATTTGACTTTCTGTTTCCAAGTTATTTCACTTAGAATAATGGCCTCCATTTCCATTCATGTTGTACAATATATGATTTCATTCTTTTTTATAGTTGAGTAGTATGCCATGGCATAAATATAGATACCCATTTTCTTTATCTGCTAATGGACAGAGAGGTTGATTCATGACTTGCTATTATAAATAGTACTGTGATAAACTAAACTAAAAATAAATAAATAAATAAACTGGGGAAAAGGCACTCAAACAGTGCTGGGAAAATTGGATAGCCATATGCAGAAGAATAAAACTCACCATTTACAAAAATTAACTCAAAATGGATTAAACATTTAAATGTAAGACCTAAAATTATGAAAATCCTAGCAGTAAACCTAGGAAATACACTTCCAGGCATTTATGTTTAAAAAGGATTGCTCCAGCTGCCATGTTGACAAGAGACTAAAGGTAGACAAAAGGAAAGGAAATGAGGTCATCTCTAAAGCTACTGTAATAATTCTGGTAAAGCTAATGGTGGACTACATAAGTGGTAAGATCAATCAGGGCCCCAGCAGCAAACAAGTGGTTTACTTACATTTTGATAAGACAGAAGAATAATTTTGTTGGTTTTACAAAGGAGTTAATGACTGTAGGTGAGGAATAGAGGAACCACAAGAAATGGTGTAGTAACACAATATGATTAACACTTACTATGCTAGGGCCAAAAGACATAAGAGACGGAAAGAGCTCCAGAACCAGAAAGGAGGAGAAAGTTGGGCACAGAGGTCTCCTTCAGAAGAGCAGGGACATGGCCTCTGCGCTGACTTCATGGAGTGAGCCAGAAAAATAGACACCATGACCTCACCTTCCTTCTTGTATCCTATCTCTTGTCAAAGTCAGAGCCTTCCATTGGCTAAGCTCAGCCAGGGTCAGGAGGAAAAAAGAATCATTGATGTTTTTGTAAGGTCTGCCTGCTGGGATGGAGAGCAACCTGCACCATGGTGAAAAGCAGATATGGAGAGACAAATAAAAGTTATCCACGTGGTTTACCCCTCTTGCCCTCAGCTTTGTTTTTTGTTTTCTTTTATCTGGGTAGAACATTTTTATCTTCAACTCAGGGAATTTATAAAACTCCATCAGATATTACACCTATGAATATTGTCTATGCAGTAATCCTCCTACATACCGTCTTAATGGATAACCGCCACTAGTATTTTTCATATGATGATGAGGAAATAGAGGGGAGGAAAAAAATAAATAACAAAACATAGTTCTCACAGTTTTTGAATATATATATAAATTCCCTGAACGGTCTAAGTAGAAAATCTCTTACTGACCTGTACGATTTTGCAGTGAGGGTATGGTCTCCTTTGCTGATAACTATTTTCTATTGTAAATGCTTTTAGATTGCCAGTAATTCCATATACAAAATGATTACTAACATTACTAACTGTAATCAACAACAGAGGCAAATGCTGATAGCCCAATTTTGTACTATTCCCTGCATATTCCAGCCAGAATATATATATATATTCTTTACTAGGTAGGATGATCCAAAACTTCATATGTGTAAGATATGAACTGCTAGTGGTTTTATCTTTTTTGAGTTGCCATAGCTTTCCACTGGTCAGGAATTTTTGATCAAAGAAGTACTAATAGGTGCTCCACTCAATGCACATGTTCCTAAACCCATCCTTTTGCCCTCATTGTGTAGCAACAGATTATTACACCCATTTTCCAGGTGATTAGGAACAACCACATTTGCTAATACAGGGTTTTTCTCCTCTGCCTGTTGGCTCAGTGGTACAAGGAAAAAAATGACTATGGTGAAATCTCAGTTTCCAAATAATTGAATTCTTGATCATTTTTCCTGATGGAATCATTCTTCTCTTAGATTCCAAGTCCTCCAAACACAGTTAAACTTAGCCTATGGTGTTGAGAAGAAAAATCTTTTCAAGTAAGTTATTGATATACTATTGACAGGGGTCATTCTAGTTTCTGGATGTGTACATTCAGGCTAAATTTAAACCAAAAAAGGCATAATATATTGGCCACATGCTTAAGACAGATACACCATATATTGTATAGCACCCAATAGCCCAATAGTCCAGGGTGTTGGTTTCCAGCTGGTTTTGTTATTGATCTTTCAGCTGGCCATCTCATGCGTCTATGAATCCAACTGCTTCTGAGTAATGGGTTGTGTAGTGATTCCATGAGTATAAACATACTGCCTCATTACCTTTGCTGTAACTTTGGAGGCAAAGTTTTATAAGACATCATGACAATGAATAAACCATTCTACAAATTCTTGTGCCTGTCGAACACTGTGGACAGGGAGGGTAAATCATTATCCTGAATACAGGGCTATCATTTTTAGGCTGTATCTCTTTCCCCAATGTGTTCAGTTATCACTGGGTAGCTGGCTGGAATTTGCAGGGAATAGTACAAAATTGGGCTATCAGCATTTGCCTCCGTTGTTGATTACACTTAGCAATGTTAGTAGTCATTTTGTATATGGAACTACTAGCAATCTAAAAGCAGCATTTACAATACAAAATAGTTATCAGTAAAGGAGACCATATCCTCACTCCAAAACCATAAAGATCAGTAAGAGATTTTCTACTTAGACCTTTCAGGGAATTTATTCATTAACTCTATGTACCATAGAAAAATCAATTATTATCAATTTTGTTGTGTAATAAACCCAAGTGGTAGGGCAGCTCCACTACTCATAGAATATATTTGTACTCTGAGTCTCATTCAAAATTGGCAGTCTTATGGGTTATCAAGTAAATTGTTCAGAGAAGCACATGCAAATGTTGTAATATTTCTTCAAAAGTTCAAAGAGACCTCTCAAGTATTAAGTCTCTTTCTTTGAAATGAGTGATATAAGTTGCAGAAATTGGACTCTCACTTTAGAAGGAATAGGCTGGCATGACCCTCACCGCTGGACCTCTGTAAACCCCAGTGTGCATGACTGTTGAACTTCTGCAGTCTGTCTTCCACAAATGGAATGCATATCCTATACTAAGGTGTATTAGGAACATGATATTTCATGTGTACCAGGTTCAATTAATGTAATGTCATCAATGAATTGGACTAGTTTGATATTTTATAAGGTCTCAAATTGAGCATGTTCCCTGGAGACTATATTATGATAGATGACAGTAGGGTTGACTTAGCTCTGAGAAAGAAAAAGAAAGGAAATATTTACCAGGTCAGTAGCTGCACAACAAGTACTTGACTTTGTGTTGACTTGTTGAGTAGAGATAAACTATTTTGTAACTGTCTCTCTAGTTGTCATGGCCTTATGATTAAGTTTTTGATAATCTACAGCCATTCTACATTAGTCATCTGTTTGTTACTGTTATTTTCACAAGCCAAATGGGTAAATTTAAAAGCATGTAGCAGAAATAATTACCTCTAAATTCTTCAAAGATTTGGTGGTGGCATAATTCTGCAATTTTCTGAGGAGTATGATATATATTTTGATTTGCTCTTTTATCTTTATTGGTATGGAAATTCAGTGGAATTTGCAATTTCAAGATTCTTAGTCTCATCCATATTTGCCTAGACATTCCATAGCTTGACTCAGTGTTTAAATTTTTTTGCCAACATTGTCCTTTCCTTATCATAAGAGACCTGGTTGGATTGCATATTGAAAAATCACTGCAACTCTGCAACATTTATAATCCTCAGTCTTACCTCCGTGACTACAGGAGATAAAAAAGTTTTTGAAACCGGACATAAGGGTTTTCTGATTCTCCAAGATTCCTTAATTTTATGCACCTAATTTTTTATCTTTTTTGTGTTTCTTTTCTAGGGCCATAATAAGAATAAAGGTAACTTCACAGTCCTTATAATCTAATATTGCCACAATGACACAGTACTACAGCTACTTGATGTCCCAGTGCCTTACCACTCTTGTTTTGCATCCCATGCTAAGTGGAACCATCATGTTGCCACCACATGCTCTACATATCTCTTCTCTCATTTTCCTTTTTGATATTTGCACAGCCTAATCATAAAGTCTCACTTTGAAGGGCAGTTTATTGAGTAACAATTACTGTCACTCAGGAAACAGGTGCCATATTCAAATTAGTGTGATTAAAGAAAGGCTTATTTACAAAGTGACTATTTCCAAACTTGTAGATGGGATGCACAGCAACCATTAGGGATCAGTTACCACCCATGGGCCAGAAGGGACATGGGCTAACTTGAGAGGTATAGGAAGCTTCAATAGAGACAAGCCAGCCTATGGGGACTGTGTGACGGACAAGGACCATAACTCTTCAAATACACTCTCTTCATTCCCTCAAGTTTTTGCTAGATTTTCTCATGGTTGACCCAACTGGAAGATGGGTGGCAAGGAAACCTCTCTAGAGAACAGAGTGGGGAAGGGTGGAGAGGGACAAGTGAAAGTAACTGGATCTTTGGTGGTGATAGAATTGATGAACAGTTTGATTCTCTCAATTTGAAGAGCAAGCAGATAGAATCTGCAATAGGTTAAATATATGGACTGTGAAAGAAACAGAGAAGTTAGGATGACTGCAGGATTTTTTCATTTGTTTGTTTATTTGGTTTTGTTTTAATCTGAAAACTAGTAAGGTGGAATGGACAGTTGCTGAAATGGAGAAGAATGTGAAAAGGGAAAGATAGGTGGGGCGAAATGACAATTTTAATTTTTGATATATTAAATTATAATGCCTATTTGATACTCAATGGAGGAGTTTAGTAGGATGTTGAATATTTGAGCTTAGAGTTCTGAGGAGAGATCTAGACTTAGACATACTTAAAAGTTATTAGACTTGATGATATTTCTGAGAAAGTGAATACAATAAAAACAAGTTTTAAGAACTGAGCCCAAGCACTGCAATAATCAGAGTTTAGGAAGACTAGGAGGAACCAGAAAATCTGAATGGAAAAACTGTAGGGTAGGAGAAAATCAAATGAGTTTGATGTTCTGAAAGTCAAGTATGGAAACTGTCTTAGAAAGGAAAATAATCAAGCGCTGTTGCCTGAATTTGATGATAATTAACATTTAATTTAGCAAAATCGAGGTGATTAATAACTTTCAATTTTAGTAGAGTAGTAGGAACAAAAACGTGAATGAAATGGATTCAGGAGAGGAAGAAAAAAATGGATAGTAGTTGTTTAGATACTTCCTTCTAGAAGATTTACTGTAAAGGGAAGACAAATATGAAATCTTTTCTGGGAGAGGGAAATAGTATTAATAGTTTTGTTTATCATGGTGAGAGGTATCAGGAGCTTGATTATATGATGATAGGAATAACCTAAAAAAGAAGAACAATTGATGATACAGATGAAAGATACATGGATTGCTGGAACAATATCCTATAGCTGGTGAGGATGGAAGAGATGGCCTTAGCTAGTACCTAGAAACACCATAGAACCAGCCAAGAAGGTATGTTCATGGGCAGGGAGAAGAATAGACAAGGTGGTGAGAGCTTGTGTGGTCTGCTCTAATTGCTTCTTAATCTCCATAAAGTAGGAGCAAATTTATCAGTAACAGGGAACATGGTGGAGGAAGTGCTGGATTTGTGAGGAGAGAGGGGAAGAGAAAAACAGTTCTCCTAGGAGCAGGCAAGTGAATAGACTAGGGAAAATACAATGTGTTTTCTGAGTGAAATTGAGACACCACATTAGCTTCCTCACTATTAAAGTAAGACTAGGCAGCATAAACTTGTGTTTTTCTCCAGCCACATTCAGTTGTATAGATGCGGGCATGGGAATAGATCAATCATCAAGATTTAATGAAGTCTGCAATTTAAGTCAGCAAATTGAAGACATTTAAAAGATCAGATGTTGCCTTAAAGTTAAACTTGAATGACAAGGAACAAATTTGTTCTATTTCTAATACCATTCCCAAAAGCAATTACTAAACCACAAATTTCAATGTAGAATATGGTCACTTTAAAAAGATTAATTTAAGTTATTAATCTATCAAATTTAAGTAAATCATTAATTGAAATCAGACATTTTAAGCCATATAATTAAATGCAATTAACATTTTCAAATGCTAATACCATTAAGAAACCAGAAAATCATATTAAGGTACATTTTATTTTATAATGATAAAAAATTAGTTAATTTTTTTGCTTTATATATATTAGCTATATTCAGACCTTAAGTTGTCTTTCCTCATCAAGTTATAGAAGGATTATGCTTAGGAAAAAATGAATTAATTCAGTCCATTCTTTTGAGCCACTGGGTTTGCGTGCCAGCTTCCATTTGTTAGTTCCATATTATGCAAGTGAAATGGATGGATGTCTTCCTTCCAGTATGGTTTCAGGGGCATAAAATTGTTTCCTTCTTTTAAGAGATCATCTAGGTGCCTAAATTTCTTACCATCATTTTGTTTTTAGAATCAAGGCATAACCTTATGGAAGACATTTAAGATGATACTGGTCACTTACAAGGGATGATATCGAGACCACTGGTCCCAGTTATCACCCTTGTTTGGTGTATTTTATTATATATAGCCTGAAAAAAATTGAAGCCCTAAAGCCTATGAAACACATGTCAGATGAGCTTTGATTGAAGATAGGATGTTAAAAATGAACTTGTCTCTGCCATAGACCATGTGTAGGTCAATTCCCATTACCCTGAAAACATGGTTACCTGGGATATATCTTTCAAACAAATAAAACATTAAATCTAAAGGACACCTAAGGATAAACAGAAGATTTACCCTATTAGCTTCATAATGTTTCTGGATCTCTGAGCTCTAACACTGGACCTAAAATTATTAGTTTTCTGGGGAAAAAAGCTTATTTTTCCTATTAGAATAGCTAACAATATGAGGAGGGGTTCCCTCAAGAACGGAATTTTTTTTGGAGTGTGGGCCCTTTGTAGTACAGGCTTCCAATGCTAGATAAGTGTTCTAGGCACCTACTGGCATCAGTGTACCAGCAACATTGTTGTGAGAGGCTGCTTTTGGCTTCAGGGAATTTTTTTTAAGGGTTGTTGGGAGCCATTTTAAAAATAGCAATCATCTTATATAAGCCTTCTTCTTTGTCCTCCGAAAAGCCCACGCGCGCCAAACCACAACACCCCTCCCACCTCCTCTCCTCATACCACCCACTACTCTTCCTCCTATCATAAGCCGCCACACGCCCTATTTCAGCCCGCCCCTCTTTGCTATGTATATAAGCAATCGCCTAACAATAAAATTTGGAGGCTTGATCAGAACACTGTCTTGCCTCCATTCTGCGTGTCTCCTGTCTCTTTCTCTCTCTTGGTCTCTCTCTCTCTCTCTTTTCACCAGCAGCAGGTAGTCCTCCTCGTGCCCACGTTTTACTTGTCCCGCTGGTCGGGACAAAGGGTTCTTTCACGCATTTGCCCGTTTCATGCTTGATAATTTACAAGTGCACCTGCCCACACCACATTGAGTGTTTAGCAGTTTTTGGCTAAACATGGCATGACTTCCATGCTCTGCCCTCCCTGTTCGTTTGACCTCACCCCAAGTGACTTTTTTTGTTTCTCTGGATGAAGAAAGTCCTCAAAGGGAAACATTTTGTTGATGTGGAAGAGGTAGAACAAAAAACAGCAGAAGTACTAAAAGGCATCAGAATCGATGAGTTCAAAAAAACTGTTGCGAGCAGTGAGAAAAGCATCTTGATTGGTCTATTGTTTCAAAAGGAGAGTACTCTGAAGGTGACTAAAAATTTTAAAAGTAGGAATAAATACACAGTTCTTAATAAATAAATTTCGAGGATTTTTGGATTCCCCCTAGTATAATATTTATTTTTTACTTACTGTGTTTTGGGCAGTGTGTTAAAGCTAGGGCACATGTTTTAGTTTCTTTAAGCCTAAGAATTGGGGTTACTGCTTTACAAATGAGAAAACTGAAGCTTAGAAGGTTAAAGTAACTTAACAAAATCCTAAAACTAGTGGATGGCGTAGATGGAAATTTGGAAAAGTTAAATCCACATGAGCAGGCACCCTCTTTGTAACTCTGGGTCCTTTAAAGTACATCGTGTGCAGTTTGCCACTGATATATGGTTATTCAACTCAGTGATGGAACTTTCCTACAATGGGCTATGAGTTATCCCACAAATGCAAAGTATAGTGAAACATTGAGATTCTTTGCATGGATAATGAACACAAAACCAAACCCAAACTCTGTTATGTTTTCTTTTAGTTAGTCTGATAGTTGAGGCCAAATGCTTTCTGACACGAAACAACACAAATTGCCTTAAGGTCTTTCACAACACTTATTTTTTAGTTTCATGCCTCCTAATAAACATAAGGGATCTTTTTGTTGTTGAGAACATCTGAGAAGATTTGCCTGGTAAATTTCCTAATCTTTGTATTCTCCAAGGCATCCATGTGAAAGCCAGGGCCATTCTAAGCCATATGAGATATCTGCCTCCATTCTGATAACTCTGTTTTCCACTGTAACTAATTCCAATTTACTTGCCAACAACTTCAGACACCAGCTTGAGGGGAAGAGAGGATTCTGGGGTGCTGATGTGTTTTAAATGATATTTAATAAGATTTATTTTTGTAATTGGAAAATAAAGAGAATTTCTCCAGGACTATGCCTATATTACAGAACAACCAGCTATGGCCATGTTTTGTAAATGGCTCTCCTTTCTACATCCATTCAATTAAAAGTTTTCTGGGTAAACTCTATGGAAGGAAATTCATGCAGGAAAGAGGGTGGAGATGGAAAAAAAAAAGTTCATGCTTAAGTCACAGTCTATGGATAAGAAGGAATTTGAATATTAATACACAACCTTGAGAATTAAATGCTCTGTTCAACAACCTTACAAGCCGACAGCTGGCTGAGGACTGATAAGGGATGTTGGGTGGGGGATAGTCCTGGGAGGGACCAGTTCCCAGGGCAGACTCTCATCCCTGACTGGCATTAGAAAGAATTACAAAGCATGATTCAGAATCTAATTTTGTCAGCTGGTGATTGGCTCCCACGAGGCTCTGGCCTCACAATGTATTCTATTAAGTAATGGGAATTGGTTTGAATTCTTTTTCTCTGCTCTTTGCCTGCCACCCATTTTCCTTCACAGTGGCCAGTGTAAACTTAGGTGTGCTTGCTTGCTTCCATGTTCCAAAAGACTTTTCTAAGTGTCTTCACAATGTGAAGATACTAAACACACAGAAGGATGCCAACCCCACACTGATTTTTCAAAATTAAATTAACTTTTTTTCTGACTTGGGCTGCACTGAGCATATTGTCAGGATAGGCAAAACCCAGATGGGAAAAGCGACAGTTTGAATTAAACTCCTTCATTTATTAACCTCTATTTGGTGATTTCATGCAAGAGAATCTTCTAACATAGGTAAAAAGTCAACTTCCATGCAGAGATACCAAATAAACACGTGGTAGAAGTCATTTGGTTTATGTTAACTACACAGACACAGAACTGAATGAAAATGGACTCTTCAACTTACTTTTTAAAATTGCCAAATGCCTGATATTTGTCAAAGCAACTGTTTATCCTTTATGATATTATTTATGTCACCAGTGATGAAACTCATTTTAAAGGTAGTAATTTGCACATCTACAAAAGGTGGCATTATGTGTTCAGAGGACATACGACACGAATTTTATTGCTATCTTATATAATCTGATAGAAATTAGTTTCTCAAAGAGTTATGTAACAGGACCATTTTCCCCCTACTTTAAGACCATTTTAAGACTCTGAAAACTTTGTTATTGTCTCTGGGTTCCATAACATACAAAAAATATAATTAATGGCTGTGATTAATATGTTCATTGGCCAGAAAATATGAAGCTCAAAAACATTTCTAAGAATGTTTTTCCAAAATTAAATCACAGGATTCATTCTTTCTCATTGCAACAATTTTCCTAAAAGAAATTTTAGAGGATTTAAGTAAAAAGTTGAACAATTTTAGTTCCATGAAGTCTTATATTCAGGCTAGGCCTACTCTAGATAGAAATGCCAGCCTCTCGTTAAAGAAAAGATCTTGTACAGGATGTCAGAAGACTTGAGTTCTATTTTTGTACTGGCATCAACTAGCCATAGCAATTTAAGTAAGTCATTTTCTGGACCAATTTTCTCATTTGTAAAAATGAAGGAATTGACTAGTTCAGAAGGCAAACACTCTTGGCTTGGAGGAAGCTTCCAGATATATTTTCCACAGGAAGTAGAGTTTTATAAAATCTGTGTTTAAATTCCTTTAGATAGGTATGCATTTCTCAGTGCACCACAGTCCTCACCACTCCTTATTGTCTTGTTTATATGTATGTATGCATGCTCTTGTGTATCAGTTACCTTTTGCTGTGTAACAACCAACCTCAAAACACAATGGCTTAAGTTTAAATGGTTTAATCTCAGACATTATGGCTAAAGTACAACTACTTGGCTCAAAATTTTAGGCTCAGTAATTTGTTGAGATTAGTTAGAAGTTATATTGGTCTTGCCTGGGCTCACTTACTTATCTGTGGCCAACTGCCATTTAGCAAGATATCTCTGTTTCTGGGAATTGACTGCCTAACACCTGTGGCAGCTGGTATTTTTGAACCAACTCATCATTTAGTAGGTTAACCTGAGCTTCTTCACAGGGCAGTCTCTGGGTTTCAAAGGAATAGGAACAGAAGCCACAAGACATTTTGTGCCCTAGGGTTGGCATTCATTCAGCATCACTTCTACTGTATTTTATCATCCAAAGCTAGTGACAGAGATCAACTCAAATTCAAGTAATAGGGGAAGAGACTGCATCTCTTGAAGAGAAAAGCTGCAAAGTATTCCAGTCATTTTTGCCATCTACTATAACCTATTTGCAAGCATTTAATCTTGCAAACCATGGACTACATGGCCTTCAATTTATTCCCAGACTAAAAACAAGGAAAATCACAAGCAAAACGAATAAAATGGACATTCCTACTTCTATACCAGGCGCATATTCATAGTGCTCAGCAAGTTGCCTCAAAATAGAATCATTTTAGATCAGTACTGACAAGTGCATATCCCAATAAACCACAAGTCCCCAGATATTTGGAGATTTCTGTCCTTAGTGACCAGAAATTTGTGCCACAAACTTTCAGCAGCATCTGAACTTGGGCTATGCCCTTGTCATAATATGGAGCCATTGCTCAGAGATGGTCAACATTGGGGGTAAGAATTTTGACTAAGAAAACGTAAGCCTCCAATTCTGTCCTGTTGTGTCCCTGCAGACTAACATAATCTTAATCACTTTTGAGGTTTAGAACTCTCTTTCTAGACATCCCACATTGATTTGTTCTCAGAATGCTATTAAGTTGAAATGGTAATTTGGGAAAAAACTTTTTCAGACTGGAGAGCTAACCATCTTTCATACACAATGTGGTATGAAGAAAAGCTGTCCAATTACAAAATACATATATAATTAACCCCTTTTTATAAAGCATAGACTTGACTTTCTATAGGCTTGGTTATAACCTCTATATTATAAACCTCTGATCTCTGTAGCCTCTAACCTCTGTAATCCCTACAGTTATAGACATAGGTTAATAATATGGTACACATTAGTTAGCCGGGCATGTACTGAGTCCAAAATGCTGTTCTAGATGTTGTAATGACTAGAAATACATACAAGAAAATGAAATGTTTCTTCTTTACCACAATCAGCAGTAATTATTCTGTTGTAGGAGCTGTTCAAATCGTCGGACATAATAAAATAATTTCTTTTAACATGACTTGGGAAACAATAATACATTTTCTCCTGTCTCAAGTATTCTAACCATTAATTAGTAGGGAGATGACTTACTGCATGACTTTATTTTTCATCTAAGATGGAAGACCTACAGATTTACTCACTAATTTCCATTAGTGAGATGATGAGGCAAGATACATGGGGAAAGATATCTCAGCCATAATTTTAAACTAAGAATGGTGAATTTCAAGCTCAAAGTGAAGCATTTTCATTTCTCTTATGGAAAGGAGCTTTGTCTCTACATTCTCATCAATGCTCGTGTTAGCAGAAAGAAAAAGAGACAATTAAACTCCTCCAAGTATTTGAGACCATGAGGAGACCTGAAAAATAGCAGATACACCGTGAGAGATAATTTTGGGACCAAAAAAACCCAAATAATTTAAATGAAAACAAATAGACAAAGGATATGAGAAACAACACACAGAAGAGTGAATCCAAATGATCAAAAACGTCTGAAATGTTCACATTTATTATAGTCAATGCACTGAAAATTAAAGCACAATAAGATATTACTTTATACACCTTACACTGCCAATAACAATTAAATAACATTATCACTAAATACAAATATTCACACAATCAGTCTCTAGAGGAGAGGTTCAGGAAACTGTTTGAACAAACTTTCCAGGTGATTACAATACATGTGAAACTTTGAGAAGCACTGCTCTCATATAGGCCTCTATATTGCCTCAGGCTCTTTAGAAAGCAAATTGACAAAATCTAATGCAATTAGAAATTTAATTAAAATAAGAACGAGAATACCCAGCATCTCTACTACTGAGGATCTCTTCCATAGAATGAAGAACTAGGAAATAAAAATATACAAGCAGCAGGGCTCGGTGGCTCAACCTGTAATCCCGTGCCTTTGGGAGGCTGAGGTGAGTGGATTGCCCGAGTCCGCGGGTTCGAGACCCGCCTGGGCAGGCAAGACCTCATCTCTACAATAAAATCAAAATATTAGCCGGGCGTGGTAGAGTGTGCCTGTAATTCCGGCTCCTCGGAAGGCTGAGGTGGAAGGATCACTGAAGCCCAGCAGGTCGAGGCTGCGGAGGCCGAGAGCGGCCACTGCACTCCAGTCTGGGCGACAGAGTGAGACTCCAACTCAATAACAAACAAACATCAACAACAACAAAATATACAAGCAAGGGTATTTATTACAACTTTGTCCTAAAAGCAAAAATCAGAAAACAACTTAAAATATGAAGTAGTCGCACATGAGGAAATCTTCCTACAATTTTTTTAATGGAGAACAGCAAGATACACAGAAATCTGTGAATATGATCTAATTTTGACAAAGCAATAACAGAAATTCCAACTTTGTCATTTGTAAGCAGAGAAGAAAGAGAGAAGGAAAACGTCAAAGAGAATAGAAAAAGAAAACAGTTAAGAAGACTGCCTAACAGAAAAACAAACACATAAAAATAACAAGGAAAAACATTTAGCACAAATGAGTGACTTGCCCAGAGTCATGTAGTTATTAAGTGACAAAGCTGGAATGCAAAAATCAATTATGTTATTCCAAACTCATCTCGATTACCATGGTCTCATTTGAATGCTGGAAGAGGTGTTTAATTCTGATCCAATTTTGTATTCATCCACGGTACCAGGCGCTTCATAGTTACACATTAAACATTTTTTTAAAGAATGGAGAGAGGAATAAGCAACTCAAGTATGTTTCAAAAGAGCAAGCCAGTCACACTGTGTTCATTTTACTCACTTGTTAGCAAATCATTCAAAGATTCCTTTCTGCTGCCTCAGATTCCAGTGACTTTGCTTGATGTTGAAAATGCTCAAAAGTTAAAGTTGATCAATAGCTACACATATGCAGTTAGACAGAAGAAATAAGATCCAGTGTTTGATAGATCAGTAGGGTGATTACAGTTAACAGTATTCTATTGCACACTTTAAAATAGCTAGAAGAGAATAATTTGAATGTTCCTGGCATACAGAAAAGTTAAGGTGATGGACATACCAATTACCTTGATTTGCTATTGACCTACGAATGCATCAATTTATCACATGTACCTTCAAAAAATATATATCTATTATGTATTAATAAAATATTCAAATACTAACTTCAATTTACTAGCTCATGCTTCTTCCTTCTCTTTTTAAAATATGTTTCCCTCAATTTAGCAACTTCTGCTCTCATAGATGCACAACCCCTCCCAGCAACCCCTCTAAGTCTTTCACTGGAACCTTTTTTTCCTTCTCCCCTTTGCTCCACCCTACCTGTCTTTCAAAATCCAGATTCTTTTCTATCTTGTCCACGCAATATTCTCTGAACAACTCTTAGTTGCATTTCCATGCATGTATGTTGTACTTTTACCTACATTATCAAGCTCCTAAGGTCAGGGACTACACTCTAAGCTGCTTTGGCCATCCTACAGGGCCTTTTCCAATACTTTACACACAGTAGGAGTTTAACAAACGCCTGCCCATGATTCACAGTTTTATTCTATGGAACCAGAAATATTTGCCACTCATCAATGGCAGCCTGCATACTGTTCTGATAGTATCTGAAACCCAGATGTCCTGAATGGAATTAATTAGTTTCTCCATGATCCCATTTATCTTTCTGTATTTTCTGTCCCAGTTACTGACAACACTGTTAATTCAACTGTCCAAACCAAAAACCTCCCATTCTTGATCCCTTATTATTTTTACCGCCTACATTTAATTGGCTGCTAAGTGTAACTGATTTTTCCACTGCCACATACTGCTAGTTAATGTACTCCTTTCCTTCCGCTCCCACTGCTAGTGTCCTGGTTCATGTTCATGTGCTCCCTATTGCTAGAGAAGCAGCTTTCTAACTGATACTTCCAGATTCTCACTCTCTAGTCCTTCCTCCAAAGGGTTACCAAAGTTAGCCGTGGCAAGGGCCATTTTCCTTTCCAAAAACCATTAAGAATAAAAAAAACAAGTACCAAGGCAAGGCATTTGAAACCCTCTCCTATTGATTTCCTTTTTAACATTTCTGCCTCTCCAACCCTACCCAAACACACAGTGATGTGAACTCACATCCAGTCTTGCCTTTCCTCATACTGTTCTCCCAAAGGGAAATGTCTTCCCCTTGTCTCTACCAATCTAAACTCTCCAGTCCCTGTCACATAGGAAGCATGGTAACATATCAGATATTATTATCATGACTAAAGGCTGAATTCAAATGATTGTTTTCTCTGTGAAGTTTGTCTTTTTCCCAATCAATGGCTCTTTTCTCTGTTTTTTGTACTTATTATTGTCTCTGCTACAGAATTTTAATTTTTTATGTTACAATTAGCTGTCTACCTATTTTTTGTTTTTTCCTACTCAATTGTGAGCTCTTTGAGAAAAGGGACTGTGAAAACTTCATTTGCATATTCTCACAGCATCTAGCCCATCATGGCACATAGTAATTGCTCCTTGATTGCTTACTGATTGCTTGAAAGAATGAATAGAGTCTCTCATCTGATTATGCTGAGGAATTGTTATGCTAAATGCTTTACGTTGGTCTTATTGACTTCCCTTAGCTAACAATACCAACCAAGCAAGGCTGTGTTTTTAAAGCATGATTTATTTTTGCAATTTATAATTTAAAAATAAAAATGGTTAATAAAGAAAAATATCAGTTTCTCACTTTAGTCATATTGCCGTTTTCAACTCTTTTAATGATTTCTTTTGCTTTTTAAACACCATCTTTCTATATAATATGTGTATACTGAAATTTATTAGTTTATTAATTATAGACATTATCTATTGATTTGCAATTGTACTTGGTAGTTTAGTATTTAGTTCTGTCCAGCAGAGAGAACCATGATCTGAGGCCAAGCAACAGAGTTTTGTCTATACAGAGCCAGTTAACTCTCAAAGGAATTGAACTTATGACTGGCCTTGTGTTAGCCTCTGACCATGAACCACTCTGCTACCTGATTTCTTGGCTTCATCGTCATGGCCACCGACACAAGTCTTGAGGCTGTCTATAGAATCCATTGCAATACTTTGCTTTCCTATCAAGTTTTCAGTTGATGCCTGCATTAAAACTTTGGCCTAAGATTAATTTTTTGCATTTGCATTTACTAAATGTAGTACTCTGCATTAAAACCTTGACAAAAATTGTATATAGTCATTTATGTAACTTCAGGCATTCACTGGTATGGAGTTTTGGAAAATATCAGTGCCATTTTGAGTTTGAACATACATGGAAATACAAATAAGGTTACGTTAATTATGTAGAGTGAAGGCTTGTGGCAACATAAATATCAGCACAATTAAACATAAACTTTAGAGCAATTCAGTACATCTCCAAGAGAAAACTTATGAAGGTTAGTTTACATTTATCTTTCATCATCTGGATACATCTTCATGCCTCAAGGGGAAATGGTGTCAAACATAAACTGTGTTTGTACTCGACATGTTCATTTATTCATAAGAGGTCAGTAAAAGGCTACAAGATGTCCGAAAAGTTTTGTCTTATACTTTGGCCAAAATCGTACAACACAGAGATACGGCAAAGAAAGCAAAAGCACTCACGGACTAATTCTAGATGGTCTGTGCTTAGGTAGAACTAAACAAATTTTAATTGTTAACATAGAGAGTCAGGTAATGCTTTGTTATCGCCATGTGAACAGATTATTAACAGTGTGTTGTCATCAGCAGCATCATTGTTGTGTCTGAGCCATGTGTGTAAAGCCTCCATGTGACTCAGAGTGAAATCATCAGTGTGGGTCAGGGGGGTACTGGCAAAGACAAAGCTGAGTACAGAAGTGGAGGTGCCAAAGAAAGTTAGCTTTTGAGTCAACATCAATTTCTACAGGATCTGAATTGGGGAAAGCCCGGAGTGTCTTGATGACCAAAGCCAAACATATCAAATTTTGAAGAGTATAAAATTTTTAGTTAAATAAAGAGACTTTCATGCAAATTTCAAATAGGAAAAAACAAAAGCAATGAAATAAAATAAGTACTCCCGTCTCCCAACATATTTTCAGAAGCAAACTGTTGAGTGAAGTGGTTTCTGGATTTCTTCACTAGGTATGGTTTTAAAGTGTGATGTTTTTATCTGGCATGGCTTTGTCTATTACTTTCTTTGTGGGCTGTTGAACTGAACAGAAGCAGACATTACTCAGAATGAGAATGGAGACTGTCTGTTTTCTAGCAACAAAGCTTTATTTTAAATATCTACTTTACCCCCAATTTTTTTATAATGATGCAATAAAAAGAAATTTAGAATGCTAATCAGCAAACTATAATGGTTTATAGATCTATAGAGAGATTTAGATCCCTCAAGCACCTATTAAAAAGACAGGGGCTGGAAGAGACCTTACAAAAAGATGGGTTGTAAACAATCAACTTGCTTTTCTGATGCCTGGAACTTCATTTAAACTACTCCAAATCATTTTCTCATTGAAGAAAATCACATTTTAATAAAAAAGTACTGTATTTTTCACTGTTGGTTAATACAAAATAGCACTCATGACTAGTTTGTTTTATCATTAAGCTAATATCTTTATTTTTCATACTACATATTTACATAGAGTGACATTCCTACATTGAGAACAAAACAACTTAGCTACTTTTAAATATTATTTCACACATGTTTACATGGAAAGGAATAAAAATTTTTTTATTGGGAAACAAGAGACAATTCCTCTTACTTGCACCTGGAACATTATATGAATCATAGAAAATTATTAATTTGACTCATATATAGGGATTTCCTCTGTATTAAATGGGAAATGACTTATCTCTATACCTTTTCAGCATTGTTACCAAGTATGACAGTTCATTTTCCCCTAATTTTTCTGTAAATAAAGTTTGAAAAGTACATTCTGATGTCCAGCATGATGTAATATTGGGTGCTGAGTCATAAATCTAGAGACCGGCATTAAAGTTCCAACGTGGCCATGGAGTTGCTGTGTGGTTTTAGGTCTAATCATATAATCTTTACAGGGTGTTAGTATCTATATCTAGAGGAATCCACAAGGGATAGAATATAGCAGTGTCTTAGGTCTTGGCATGAGCACTGGGTAAAAAAGCCTTTGGTCACAATTTGGTATGCATTTTACTTTGGTCGTCAAAAGTTTGTCCTGGACCTGCCTCAAACAGTAATATGGAGGGAAAGCCTCCATATTATATTCTCCCTCCCCCTAAGTCAAACTGTTTTCAAATTCGCTTGTAGCTGGGAATGAAGAGCTCACCCCAGAGGGGCATATGTTTCTTATTTGGAAAACAGATCTGCAGAGGCCATTCTAATCAGGCCCATGCACCTTCCTTTGAACTTGAAGGCTCAGTAAACAAAACAATACCTTCAAACTATTCCAAACACCAGCATGAGCTGCCATCCTTGATAAGTTAGTGTGTGAATCTCTCTTTCCTTCTTGCTTTTATTGGAAGTGACATAGGATATTTCTGCATTAAATTAAATCTGGTCCACATGAAGCTCTTTTACACAGAAAATGCGAGAACATGGGTTCCTGGCAGATGTAAGGTAAATATAGAACCTCTGATGGTGTCTGGGTGCTGTGAAGCTTATTCAGTGCCACAGACCAGCAATGACTACATCATTTGCAAGTGGTGAAGCTGTGATAAAGTAGTACAAGTCTTCCAAAAGATGTGGTATTAATATTTATGATAATCACTTTACTGCCAATTTTCTTCATGTCCACATATTTATCTAATTGTACTAACTTTTATGGACTATTTCACATCTTTCCATTCCTCTTTTTGGTTGCTATGGAAAGAGTTGGCTTATGAGTGTGGGTGGGGCAACAAATGATGACAGCGAGTATTGAGTTTGAAATGCATTCTAGGGTCTGAAAAAATGGGGCTTGAAGGAATTCTGAGCTCAATTGAGTATATTCAGCAGTTTAAATGAAACTATACTAACCTATATCTCATGATTTGACAGAACATGAAATTGAAGATGTGTTAGTTCTTTGTGGGGCAACAGACTTATTACCCTGACTGTAAAAATATGACTAGCTATATATTGTTAAAAACTTAGTAAACTATATAATGATATTACAAGTTGAAAAACAACTTGATTTTGAATTTACAGTTTTGAGTCTATGTGGTTTATCTTCAGAACACCTTAGCTTATATTTCCTGATCATTGATAAGTGATATTGATCCAACAAGAAATTAACGAAGGTCTATTATGTGCTAGGCACTTTGCTAGATGTTGGAAATATAAATATTGCTCAGAATGGAGTGAAATTCTAGGTACTCTAAGGTTTAGATATTACTTATCATATTAGCTTTTTTCCTTTTGAAATTCCAAATGGTTATAGGTTAGAACCTTTTGGTAAACTTCCATATGATTTTTACAGTATTTTCTTTAATTGGCATACATTTTTCTTTTCAAATTTTAGTACATGCATTTCTACATTCCATTTCATTAATTCTCTCTTCAGCTGTTTATCATCTTATTTAAATTATTCATCAAGCTTTAAATATCTATTATTATAATTTTTAGCTTGATAATAATCATTTAATTTTTAAAGATAAGTTTATCTTCTATTATAAAAGTTTTCTTCTTGTCTTTTAAATAATTTCTTGAACATATTACTCATCATTATTTTTATGCCTGATACTTTCATATTCAAGGTATTTTGTGAATCTGTTTCTGTATATTTCCTCTTGTTATTTGGTCACTTTTTTTGGCCATCTTATTTTTAGTATTCTGGGGTTTTGTTGTTGTTGTTATTTTTGAATACTAGACAACTTTGTTTGATAACTTCTAGAGATATTTTGAAGTCCAGTTTATGTTCTTTCTCCAGAGAGTATTTCTCATTTTTTTCTGGTAGGCAGCCTAGAAAAAATCTCTAACAATCCCATATCACCTTAATCCAATTGGGGATTGTGTTGACTTGAATATGGGTCCAGTCTCTGTGAGGTTTAACTCTTTTCCTTGGGTATAGTCTTTGAGGTACTAATCAAAAGATTTGTTTACCAAGTATCTTCCTATGCATGCAACATACTTCACTTTTTGTCCTTACTACAATATGAATCTAGCAAATCTCTGATTGGCTTCTCATCCTCTTGTTTTCCACTTTTATGATGGGCAAAAGCCTTGAGAGGAAAAGTGGAATCCGAATGCCAGGATCATTTCTCTGAACTTTTTTCTGCACATCTTCACTGCCTTGATAGCTTTCAAATGTCTTTAAATAGATTTATAAATAATTTTCTAATTCTTCTTGTTGTTTTCAAGAGGGTGAGAGTGGGCCAGAACTACCTAATCTACATTTTCCTGGAGCTAAACCCAAAACTAAAATCTTGACTCAATGTGCCTATTCCCCTTACCTCCACCCTTCTCTATTCTAGGAAATGTACTCAATTCCTCAAACCTAAAATACGAAAATCATTCTTCATTTTTCACTTTCTAATACATCTCCTATCCAATTTATAAGTTTTTCCTGTCAGTTCTACTTTCAGAATTTTTTTAAAATTTTGTCTTTATTGCTCCAACCAATTCTGAGTCACCTTTCTTTCTCTTCTGTTTCATCCAGATAAACTTCATAATGTCATACATTCGCCAGGCAGCAAGAGTTATAGTAAAGATTCCCCATTCCTTTTGATGTAAATAACTTTACATTGGTTTGAATTCAGAATAAAATCCACTTTTTAGCATGGTTGTGAAGCCTTTTTCCCAACCTCATCTCACATCTAGCAAAGTTATTTTTCTCCCCTTTCTCCATGGATAAGCCATCATGAATCTTTATACAAGCTATTCCTCCTTTCACCCTTTTTCTGTGAGCTGAGTCATTTTAATCCTTCAGGTATTCACTTAAATAATTCATTAGTGAAATCTCCCATATTATGTGATATAGATATTATGGCATAGAAATGTATAAGAAAAGTAAATAAAAGTGAAGAAATGAGTGGTCAGGGAATACTTTCTGGAAACATAAATTGGAATATAAACTGTGCATAAGTAGGGTTGATGCCAAACTTTGGGAGGGAACCAAGACTGAGCAATAATGGAAAATACGCGCAGAGGTAGAGTCTATTCATGTTATGAAGAAATTTGGAAGACAGAAAAAAGAGTTTAAATGTGACATATAGTAAAAGTAAAAGAAGAAAATAAGAAGGATGATATGATGAAAGCATAGGTTAAAGAAAATTAGGCTGATGGGAGTGTGTGGGATAGCCTAGAGGTTAGAAGGAATGCTGAGCTCAGTGAGGTCAGCTAGAAGGTTGCTCTGGTAATCCAGGTGTGAGGTGATGAGCCGTAGATGAGGGTGATAGCACTCAGGATGGAGAGGGTATGGATTTCAAAGGGCAGTTTGGCAGAACTTGATGACTGATGGGATATAAAAGATTAAGAGGACAAATGAGTTGAAGATGGCACCAAGATTTTGTGCCTGGAAGACCGGAAGTTAGGGAAGTGAGGAGAAGAGAGAATGAATTTGCTGTATTTACATGTTAATGCTGAGGTAACAATAAGTTATATACTAGCTCAGAATTGCTCTGGAAGCCGTGGAAAATTAAAATATTTTGTTTTCAAAGGCGAAGATAAACCTAGAGATGTGGTGATAGACCCCAGTGTCCCAGAAGCTGAGATGTCTTTTGGAGTATGCCACTTTCCCTCAAAGAACCAGCAACCAGACAGACCGAAACCACAACGTCTGGCCTTAGAATGTAGACCCAGCAATCTCACGGTACTCATCTGTTTCTCGACTTCCTTTTTCTGTGAGAAGATAGCAAAGACTTTGCTGACCATGAGAGAGATAAGGGGAGGTCATAGTTTGGAATCCTCTTGCTACAATTTTCTAGCATATTGGGCTTATAAAACCCTAAGCGTGTTTTGCCCAGAGTACTTTTCTTATTTTTTAAACCCATATGTATTTTGAAGTCAATTTGATCCATATGTTTTTGATTAATTTATGCTTAGCTCATCAAAATGTTGTTTTAAGAAGAAAAGCTTATTAAAAAAAACAGAGTCATGCTTCACCAGCCACTGATGAAATCAACTCCAGAAGACTAGCTTAGTCACAAAATCAGATGGGCTAAGGGTACAATAGGTTCCAAAAGTTGGAAATTCTCTGTTGTGACCTTAGTAAAACTGAAAATGTTGAATACTTCAGCAGAGTGAGGGGGGAGATCTTAGTTTTGGGGGGTTTTTTGAGTGTGTTTGTTTTTGATCTTTGGATATATTTATTTTTTCTTTGTATTAACTATGATCCATTTACTTAGTTATTTAGATAGCTTCCAGGCTGTTCATAAAATTAAGTCAGGAGGAGGCTGGGATATGGTAAAAAAAAAATGAGGAGTCTTTTTTCATGGTGAGTCTATGGGATTGTGTTTTTGTCAACTGAAAGGCATCTCTGCAGGATAGACCATGGAGATTTTAACAGACCATGTATATATTTCATCTCCTTGGGCCATAAAGATGAAAATGTGATGTATGGCTCACAAAAATAAAATTATGGTATGTCTCTGTCACTATATTTGAAAATTATAAACAAAATAGTTTTCAAAATAATTTTTAAAAAATTATTAAAAGATAATAGTTATTGACTGTATTCCACAGTTAGGATTTAGGTAAAGAGTTGGAATTTAGAACAGTTGCATGAAAATAGTAAACAATTTTCAACAAAACACAATTTTGTCTACTTTATTTGAAAGTTCCTATAACATTGCTAATAGTTTACAATTAGCAACTCTTTCTGAACTCTTTGCATATATAAATTTGTCTGTCTTCTCCCTCAATGTTGGTTTGAGCCTTATTTTTCTTATCTTTTTATTCCTCATATCTTTTTTAGGTAATCTTAGCCATTTCAAGTTTTGATGTCCATTCATGAACTAATGATATCTAAATTATATTCAGACTTTAGCCCACTGTTTCATGTTCTAGACTTGTTTATCCAAGTGCTTCCATTTAAGTATCCAGTAGAATTAAAAAGCCGAACATGCCCCAAAGAGAACGCAACGTTATTTCTCAATTTCCTCTTTCTCCGCCTTGTTGTCCTGTAATCCCTACTGTGATTTCTGGTATCATTATCCACTTTGTGCCCCAAACTGAAGACATGAGCATCAGCCAAGATGCTCTTCTCTTGTTTGCTGCCAACGTCTAATCAGACACAAATATTTTCACTCTACCTCTTAAATCATTTTCATATTTTTCCTCAGCTAGCATAATTTTTTTTTCTTTTTAGGCTTGCTCCTCTCCACTAAAATCTCACTTATTGCCACTGCCACCATTCCAAGAAACAAATATGGCCATTTTTCTCAGCTGCTTCAAACCTTTAGTATTCTCTGTTTTCTACATGATAAAAGTCAAACCATTGTGCATGGTTTCTAAGGTGCTTTATAATCTTTCCTAATTTGCACTTTAAAGCTAATTTCCTTGCATTTTCACACTTTCACACTAAATTCCACCATACTAGATTTCAAGGTCAAGTACTTCAAACTTACCACCTTTTTTTTAGACCCCATGACCTTACACATGTCACTTTTGCCTGGAATATTCATTTTCTGCTCTCCTAGTCTGGATCACTTTTATTTATCCTGTGGATCTGGGTTTGTATATGACTTCTTCCAAAAAGTCTTCTGTACCTCTCATCCCCATACTTTGTAGGAGTCTCTGCTAATTTTATTATAATATTAAGAATTCTTGATTTCATTTTAATTGCTTGTTTAATTACATGTCCATTCCACAAGAACAAACTCTTTTAAGGCAAGAGTTTCTTACCACTGAATCCCCAACTCTTAGCACAGTCAATTCTTGTCATAGTAAGTTTTCAGTAAATGTTTGTTGAATAAAATGAAAAGCCTTTTCACAACTCTGTACTTTCACACGCATTATTTTTTTCTGTCTGGCATACTTTTCTTTGTCCTGTCATATCAATGAATTGCTGCCTCTACTTTGACAATTTATTAATATCTCACAGAGCTAGTTTCTCCAATGTACACTCTAGAAAATGACTAGATTGGCATTTTGACACAACAGGAAGCTGAAGGTCAGAGAAATAAAATTACTCACTGAAAGTCAGACACCTGGCTATAATGGAAAATCAGAATGCAAGTCCATGCCCTAATATGCCATCATTTTCTAAACAATTATAATCTAAACAATCTAAACAAATTGCACTTGATTCTATTTGTAAGGAAAAAAAATTGCTATTTTTTGTGACAACAACTCACATCTTTTTTTGTTTGCTTACAGGAACACATTTTGTTTGCCTGGTTTTGATTCATTCAGTAACAAAAGAAAACTTGGAGAGTAATGGATAAGTACTCATATTCCATTGATAGTGGGAAAATGAGAACATTAACAAAAGAATGAAGTGAGTTACATGGTCTGCGTACATTTTTCCACAGTAATAAAATGATCAGTGCTGCACATCATCAGAGTTTGGTCTTTTCTTGGGAATTTGATGTTTATTTTAACCAACACTTTCTAAAAAATATGTTGCTCCTCCCTAAAGATGTAAAATTTCACCATTTATTAAGTCTTCTTGGCTGAGTTAAGGATTGTAGCATCCACATTTTCACATGTAAAATGTTTCCTAATCGCAGCAAAGGTTTCACATCTGCTCTGGGTAACTGGCCCCAAACCAAGAAATAGAAGCATTCTTAGAGGATATTTGTTGGTCCTCAGCCAGTTTCCTTGATATTGGGGAAGAACTACAGTAAAAAGCAGATCTTCCCCACCTCCTTTCTTCTCCCCAAGTATTTCTTCTTTTGGTTACTTCATGACACCCTCTACATAGAAAGCACACCCCTTTAGGCTAATATTCAGGAACTGGGCCAGAGCTCCAGTTGTGTTTTTAGTTCTGTCTACTCTTTCCACACCCATTGGAAAGCCAAGAACAGATCTGTGCAACTTCCAATTGCTTCTTGGCTACCCTAGTCTTTCTTTTACCACATGGAAATTCTTCACCCATTATAATCAAACTTAACTCCAACACTTAATAAACACTCAAGTGGTGATTTATAAAGATTCAGCTAATATTCATTTTCTTGTTCAGCTCTTATTTAGTGGAATTATTTTCTATTGTACTTTCAACTTCATAGTCTCATTCTGTGGTGTTTTTGGCTAAACTATCAGATAAAATGAGAGGCTCCTCTTGTCTGTCTCTGGAGTGAAGGGAAGTAGAGTTGTCCCAAAGATTATTCACAATGGAAATGATTTTCCTTGTGCTTTCATTATGATCCAACGTTCTCTATTTATTGGAAGCTAAAGTTCAGCTAGTGATAATTCTCTTAGCTTGTGGGCCATTTTCATTACTATCACCTGATTTTCAGGCATAACTTTAAGAGACAAAGTGAGAACATTGCTGATAAAGTCTTAGAGAGTGTGCTACGTTAGCCAGAAAAGAAGTATTTTAAAACAACATATTTGGTGGCAAGTGACAGAAAATCTAACATAGACTGACTGAAAACCTAACTCAGAATTAAGTCACAAAGAAGATGCCCTGCTTAGAACTTAAAAGATGTGAGGAAATTGGCTTTAGGCATGGCAGGATCTAGACTAACACAATCATATCAGTACTGGGTCTCTCACCATTGCTTCTGTTTTTTGTGTGTTGGCTCTGTTCTCACACAGACTCTTCTTTCATTGTGACAAAATTGCTTCCAGCACTTCCATGTGTATGTCTCATCCTGTCAGTAACCTTAGGAGAAAAGAGAGTGCTTCTTAGCGTACTTTTTTTTTTTAAAGCAAAAGTAGTAAAATTAACTTTGGTTGGATGGACTTGAGCCACATGCCACATTCCCTGAACCAATAATAATGATTCTGTATGGAAGATGTAGACCATATACCTTCTCCAAGCCTCTTAGAATAAGCATAGAGTTGAGACTGTTTTACCCAGAGTTATCAGAATTCTGTTTCCATAAGAGAAGAGAAAACATACTTGGTAGAATAAGATAACCCATGCCCCGTGAAGTCTTATAACTGATTCTACTGAGACATTTGCTCAAATAAAAAAAACAAAACAGAACACATCTTGTATGAAAAGAACAAGAATAAAAATATCTTCAGGGAAAGGCTTTAAGTCTGTTTATAAGACTATTGTCATTGAAGACAAACATGATAGCTTAATAATAAGACCATGGAAGCTCCAGAAACCCTTGGTAGAACATATTTATCAGAAGCTAATCATTACTTGAAGTGAGATAACTATGCTCACAGGCGTGTTTTTGTGGAGTTGAGTCATGTCTGTGGACAGAGATAAAGTCTGGCATCACCTGTGAGGACAAAGCATAATAATGACATACCTATTTTGAAATAAAATCACCTTTATTTCCTCTATGTATTTTTAATTGTACAAAAGGCACTCCTGGGGATTTCCAAGGGGATATAGTAAGAGCCAAGCAACTATTATTATGTTTCCTGAGACAATATGGAAGTAAGACCCATTGCCTGCCTCTGCCCATCAGGAAATTGTGTCTTTCTTCCTCTTGATAAGGAAATAAATGGTTGGGGGAGGGCGGGTTCTAAATACATAATGTGATACCTTGGGAGAGAGAGACAGGTTAATCACAGAGTGTGTTTCACCTCCTCTTCATTCTCTAGACTGTGTCTGTAGATAATGTAGATTAAATGAATTGAAAGTAAACCAGTAATAGGCTCCAGAAGGACAATATTCATTCTGGGTGTGGGAATGCATTTGGAAGTCATGTTGGGTGGGTCTACAATGGCTGCCCAGCTCTGTGTTCAACCGATAAACTGATAGTGTGTCTATGAATCTTAGCCAAAATTGGACATGCAGTTTTTTTCTCTCCTCCCTTGTTTCTTTCAGAATTCCTATTTCTGGAGCCTTGGGCATTTTTTTGCCATATTAGTTCCCAAAGAGAGGCTTACTCCCAAGCAGCCAGAAGACATTTTTCTCCTTGAAAAATAACTGTGCAGGACAAAAGTAAATTCATTTTTGGTCAAGATGTTAAAGCCTACAATGGAAGAATGGTCCCCCAAATACTTTCCAGGTCATCAAGGGACTAAGAAAAGCATAAGTCTATGTGTGTTGAAATGAAATGTGTCATTATTGTGGGAAACTTTCACTGTGGGAGGGAATTCTGCCTATAAGCAGCACTTTATCCCAAGTTTCATAAAGGATGATGAAGCTCCTTCACTCACTGTGTCCTTGGATGGAATGAGGAACCACTAGGCCTTCTTTCCCCAACATGTTCTCCCCCGTTTCCTGCTCTTTCCTTTGGCTGTGTCCAGGCTTGTCCCTAACAGCATCCTTTGTTCTATTTCTTCACTCCCATCTTCCCTTAGGACTCTGTGTCTGGAACAAGCTCCCCTTTGCAGTCTGCCAAGCCAACAGGCTCCTTTGCTGACCTGTTCTCTGTACTTTTTCTTTGAAGACGTTCAACTCTCACTTTTCACAAAGGTCAGGGCTTTGGAGGGAAGAGAAATGTTTGTGGCAACCTTCAGAAGAAGGAAAAAATAAACATAATTCCTTCTTAAGTTGTGGAGACCCTGACATACACATGATTTACTGTTTCCCCCCCACACTCGATGAGTTGTTTCTTCTAAACAAATAACAAAATTGTCATTCTCTGATTAACAAATAATGAAAAAATGCATATAGCAACAGTCATAATTTCTATAACAGTTTCCCATTAATTTCATACCCTTTTCTTCTTTTATCCTCAAATGATTATTCTCATTTTATATATAGGGCATCAGACTCAGAATAGTTATATGTCTGGGAATACTCTTCCTCTTACTGGCAATAAGCTGAAGAATGGGCAATGGAAGGATGATGTCTTTCATTAAAAAGGGAAAGTTGGCAACTTGGCATGAGTTATAATCTAGGGAAACATTGCATTCAAAGATTATTATTTTTATCTTTTAGAAATGTAGCAGAATGTGAGTCCCAAAAGTCCTGGCCCATATTCTTTATTCTCTACCAGGATTCTGACTGGCGATGAAACGTCCATATACCCCTTAGGACAGTGTCCACCTGCTACCCCTTTCATACTGTTTCCAGAGGCTCCTGGTTTCACTTAAGGTCCTTTCTTCCATGTGTCAATCACCAAACTCGTCCTGGCTTTTTTAAAGTAAAAACACTGATCCTTAGTTGTACCCACAGATAGTTACATGGTTTACATATCTACATTCTATGTGGTCATCAGTATTGTCTTTCCTTGTTTGGTCATTTTGCTGTTCAGTTCTAGGGCAGATAACTAAGAAGTCTATTCCTGTTTTCATTCTGAACTGGCCTTCATTGCAGGAAATGGTATTCAATAATACTATGGGGACTTTGTTAGCAACCAACTGGAACTCTGTTTTACTTTGTTTTTTTTTTTTTCTTGTGCAGTGGACAAGTCATTTCTTCTTGATTGTAAGCAGATATTTTATTTCCTTTTCCATCCCATGCTAACCTTCTCTGTCTAAAGATGTAGGGAGACATGTGAGTCATGATATGTATAAGAAATATTTTACATGCGTTATTTAAAATTCATAGGCTAGGGTAAAAATCACCAGAACTTTGCAAAACTTACTGTATTTCCTTTGCTGTAAAACTTCATGGTTTGTCCAGTAATCGGAGACAAGCAAATGATTATCAAGTATGATCAAGAGCTAGGTTCAACAGGTAATAACATGGAAATGAATCTCAAACTTCTGGCAATGTTTAAATATCTGCAGGAAATTCATGGGGAAGTCTCATCAGAATCAAGATAATTAAACCTTTTGCTGGTATTATTTCACAGCTTTTAAAAGACTTTTCCAAGAATTAAACTTGAGACAACTACCGGTAGATCAACACTGTGATTTGAGGGTACCTGGAGATAGATGTGTTTTAAGGACAAAAAGATAAATTAAGTGCTGTGGTTTGATTTATATAAAAGGCAGAGTATCTACTCCTCAAAGTGAAGTGTATAACTATTAAGAATGTCTTCTTCTCTACTTCTCCTAGTGTCAGACAAAATTTAAGAGTGATTCATAAAATGGAGCAAACGAAAATATAAGTATCAAGTGGTAAGAAAATATTTTATGGTGCAGAGATTATTGCTAATAAAATATAGAAAGCAAGGCAAAAATGTTTATTAATTTAGATGTTTAGAGAATGGGCTAACTATGGGGAGGGGGATGTTGTAGAAACAGAGGCACCCACTGAACTGTCTGAATATTTAGGACAATGCCAAGGATGACAGGAAAGTCATGGAGTTGTCTCTGTTCCCCTAATATTTTCTTTATTTTTATTTTTTTGAGTTGGAGTCTCACTCTGTCACCCAGACTGGAGTGCAGTGGCCGCTCCTGGTCACCGCAGCCTCTATCTGCTGGGCTCCAGCAATCCTTCCGCCTCAGCCTTCCAAGTAGCTGGAATTACAGGCACGCGCTACCACGCCCAGCTGATTTTTTAATTTATTGTAGAGATGAGGTCTCGCCAAGTTGCCCAGGTGGGTCTCAAACCCGTGGGCTCAGGCAATTCACTCACCTCGGCCTCCCAAGGCGTGGGATACAGGCTGAGCCACTGAGCCCGGCTATATTTTCTTTATTTATACATAAACCAGTTGTACATGAGGCAAGGGGAGGTGGGCATTCTTTTGTGTGTCAGAGAAGCATGCTGATTCAAAAAGAAAAAGATGAAAGAAAGAAAGAAAAGAAAGAAGAAAAGGAAAGAGAGAGAGGAAGGAAGAATAAAGAAAGAAAGAAAAATAAAAGCAACAGGATATTATTTTTATATATTAATATCTGTACTATCACCTTCAGCAACAGAATATTATTATTTTATCTTTTAATGTCTGAACTATTACTTCAGAACTCTTATTCTGATTTTGGTTTGATTTGTTCCTTCTCACTCAAGACTGTAATTCTGTATACAGTAACAGGTATGGAAAGAAAGAATATTAGAAAAATAATCCTATAAGCTTCTGTGAAAAATACATTACTTAGTTAAAATAAATAAATATATGCTAATCTTCCAAGGGAAAGATACATGCCATTCATTCCAGCATTCTTTGACGATGCTCAATTTTCCCAGAGAAAAATAGAAACTCTCATTATAGAAACCTTACATCTGGGCTTTGGCTCTCATAGCCTTGGAGTTAAGTTTCCTCTGTTAGCAACAGTATGACTGCCTATAGCTGGTAACCTTATCTTTGTCTTTTCTTTGCTATGAAAACTACACTGCTGCTGACTTCAGTAATCTTTGCCCAGCTCATAGCAGTGCCAGTGAAGACCCAGAGTGGGAAAATTACCTATCTCCCCTCCTCTCCACTGTTGCAAGTAAGACCTGAACTAAGAGTTAAAAAAAAATTCTTAAGACATTTGAGTAATTATGATTCAGTCCATAAATATATGTAGATATCTTTGAAAGGAATTGTGAGCATATTTCTTTGAATTTCTGAGTGATTCCAGGGTTCTTGCAAACACATAATATTAAAAAGACATAAAGCAGTGTAATCTTCTTCCTGGAATGTGGTTTCCACTAGTGCTTCTGAACACGCTGGGGAGGAATATAGCTCTGTATTGTCCTTTGCAATATGGATCTGATTTCTTTGTCTGTGTCATTTTGATCTGAATGTTTTCCTGTCATCCTAAAGGTACTCACTTGTTATACATGACAGTATATCTGTTTCCTCTAGTGGCCAAATGCTGTCATTCAGTGAGAAGAGAATTCCATTCCCTGACATCATGTAAGTCCTGTGAGGTGTCTTGGAAATTTCTAAGTCCACAATCCTAAGCAGTGGTGGCAAGGGGTGAAGAGTGTGGACCATGAAGTCACAGACTGACTTGTTTAAACTATGGTCCTGCTGTTTTACTGCATCACTGTAGATAAGTCGTTTCATCTTTCTGTCTACAAAGTAATTTTCTATCTACAAAGTAAAGCAAATATTAGAATGTTCTGGGGAAAGTTGTGAAAGTTAATGGTGCAGGCCTGCTGTGTTCATGAATTCCTCTAGCTATGAAGCCCTGGAATATGTGTGTAGTGTCTAGAATATTGCTGGGACAAAGCCAGGGAAATCCTCCTTGGATATTTCCCTGGAACAGGCATTTTATTGTCCCAATGCTTCCTATAGCCAGTTCCAAATCGGCCTCCTAGTTAGAGCCAAGTAGTACTGCTGACTGTTCATGGCTATCAGTGATCCCACTGAGCTAGAACTCACACGTAGGTGGTTAAGGTTTCGCTATTGTCATACATGTCATCTCTGTTGATGGACAGAAGACTTCAGCAATTTAAATGTCCAAATCCTTTTACAACACTTAAAATTAAACCCAGAGCAATGAAGCAAAGTAAGAACAATGTTGTAATTGTGTACAATTCTTTCTGTTTAAAAAGCATGCAATATTGATATTCTAATGACAGAACATTCATCTACTAGAATATACCAGGGGGCATGTCTTCTAAGTATAGTTTACCTGCACCAGGAGTTGTAAATAGTGGAAACTGTTAAGCAAGCAAAAGCCAAAATAGCCATCTATCATCTTTGCCACAATGACCATGCTGAGATTAAATATCTTCAAAAAATTTATTCACTACTCTTTCTTTCCATTAACCTATTAACGAGGACACTAAAGCCCATGAATCACAGTATTTATTTTTGGAACTGTAAGGGAAAAAGTTATGTTAGTCTATATATGATTTATATCAAGGAATGTGAAATAATTTCTGCCCCCAAATTAAATAGCACTTGCCAAAATTCTAGGATCAGAAGACCATCAAGTTTCTTTGCAAATGTTTGTAACCTCCTCTAATCTATTGCCATCTATTAGGTACATTTTCTAACTGATGTGTCCTAAAGTCCTAAAATTCTGAAATATCATTGAAAGTAAACTTGAAAGTCCTTTAGTCCTACCTCCATTTGATAATGAAATTTCAAGTCAATACTTTTTTAGTTGACTGATTGACATCATTTCTGCTCTTTTTTTAAAAAAAATTTTTTTTCAAGCTCCTTTGGATCATCTCCTTTCCATATTTACTAAAAGTGGTGATGAAGTTAAAGGTCATCATTCTGGGCAGATGCCTGTGGATATCAGATTTCTTGGAAGACCAAGTTACATCTTTGAGGGCCCAAATTCCTTGGGAGCAGCCACATTCGTGTTTAGTTTTTTAGTTCCATGAGCTTAAACAAAAATCTTCTTCTGAGTCACTTCTCTTGCTTGTAGTTATCTTTAGTAACCCTTGTTAAAGCAGGTCATTTTTCATCCTTCTTTTCCTGCTAGTTTTCTTTTTTGAAATACCTAAGTTTACTCGGAATACAAAATGTTACCCCCTAATGTTCTCTATCACATAGCAACTTTTTCATATTCTTTGGAATTCTGAAGTATCTCTTCAGAATTGAGTCAACTGGGCAGAGTGGATCTTTCAAAGGCAAGTAACCATGTGAATATTCCTTTTTTTTTTTTGAGTTGGAGTCTCACTCTGTAGCCCAGACTGGAGTGCAGTGCCGCTTCCGGCCACCGCAGCCTCGACCCGCTGGGCTCCAGCGATCCGCCTCAGCCTTCCAAGTAGCCGGAATTGCAGGCATGTGCTACCACGCCCCGGCTGATTTTTTGATTTATTGTAGAGATGAGGTCTCGCTGCCCAGGCGGGTCTCGAACCCGCAGGCTCAGGCAATCCACTCACCTCAGTCTCCCAAAGGCACGGGATTATAGGCTGAGCCACCGAGCCCGGTTGAATATTTCTTTTTCAATGTGAAAAGTGTACCCTTATTTAGCTGGTGCTAGGCACCTAAGAAGCGACTGACTTCGCTTTTGCCAGAGCACAACTTGAACTCAAAAGTCCTTCAGACATGACTTTGAAGCTGAGTTTCTCCATTTCCTGTGTCTTATTTTAGACAAATTGTTTTACCCTTTAGGATCAACTTTTCCCTCTGTGAATGGGGACCAGAATGCCTAGCTCAACTTTTGCCGTGAGAATTCACTGAAGCACTACTAGGCATTCAGTGCAGTGTAGGTGAATAGTAGGCATTCTGCAGCCTCAGTGCCTTCGGGATTGGCTCACTTTAGAAGTTTTAAGAAATCTCAGAGTGAATTCTGTGATGTTTTCCTTGCTTGGACACAAAATGAAAAACAGAAAAGCTGCCTTCTCACCCTATGGGTGGGGTATTTCTCCTCTATATTCTAATTCTTTTTAATAAGAAAAGGGCGTCTTGGATGTGGTGGGAAAGGGCAGCCCACATGGCTGGAAGTCATGTAACACAAGATACACTTTATTACATGGCGTGTTTCTGTATCACAGATGTGCACACAGATGTGGTCATCACAGAGATAACTAGTTTACAAGCCCTCCCTGGAAACTCCTCATAGTTCTTAGTAGAAAAGTGATTTTTAGCCAAGCCCTGAACTGCAGCTCAGCCCATGATTAAAGCACTTCCAACTGTTCCACTATGAAAAGAATTAGATAGGAGAAATGACCAGCAGTGGTTTTCCAGCCAAGGTGTGAGACCAGGGGTCACCTAAGAGGCTAAAGTCTATTAAAACAAGTATCTTTTCAGCCTGGGCAACATAACAAGACCACATCTCTATACAAAATTTTTAAGAATAGCTGGACGTAGTAGTACACACCTGTAATCCCAGCTACTCATGAGGCTGAGGAGGAAGGAATGCTTGAATCCAGGAGTTTAAGGCTGCAGTGAGCCGTGGTTGTGCCACTGTACTCCAGTGTGGGTGACAGAGTGAGATGGTGACTAAAAAACCAAAACCCAAAACAAAAACCAAGTACCAAGTTGTGGTCTTTTTTTTCTTTCTTTCCTGCCTTCCAGCCATCCCTCTTTCTCCACCTTCCTCCATTCTTTATACTTTATTTCATTCCTTTATTTCTCTCTCCCTTTCATTGCTTCTCCTTTTCCTTTCTCCTTCTCATTTTTTCCTACTAGAAAAATAACATTTTATGTCAGGAAACACTATGAGGCATCTATTCATTGTTGAGCATGTTAATGTGAACAGGGCCCATTGATTTACTTACTGAATTTTGTAACTTCTTTATTATCTTTATTGGTGATGTGTGATGAGTGTTATGCAAATGGCTAAGGCTGCAGTTTGAGTCAGAAAAAAACTTTGGTTCAACCCTGGTCTCTCTTATTCTCAGTTATATGGCCTTCTCAAATAGAGTAATATGTGGTACATATACATGATGGAATATTACACAGTCATAAAGAAAGACAAAATTATGAGCTTTGCTGCAACTTGGATGGACTTAGAGTCTAGAATACTGAGTGATCTATCACACAAAAAAGAACTGAGTACCACACGCTCTCACTCATAAGCGAACCTTAAACAATTATCATAATACTATGAGAGAGGGATTGGCAGTAATGGGAAACTGCCAGGGTTGGGTGGGATTGGCAGTAGTGGGAAAATGCCGGGGGGGGGCATGCCTCATCGACAAGAGTACCTGCATAATGAACATTTGTATACCTAATCCTGAATTGTACTCCACATATTTAAAATTAAAAATTTTAAAAAATACAATAAGTATGTAGAAGGAATGCATCTCTATAATATCACAGATGGAACTAGGACTTGACTTAAGTTCTGTTCTCTAGTAGAACATGAGAAAGGGATTCAGGTGAATGTAATTTGTTGGAGCAGGGATCTCAAGAGGAAGAGGAGTGAAGGAAGCAGATGAGGCAGGGAAGGGAGTCAAGCTAAGACGTTGTCCTTTCTGGAGTCTGGATTTAGCCTAATCTTATGGAGAACTCTGGAGTGTAAATTATGTTATGGACTTGTTCCCATTATGATGTGGTTGGCTGGCCTTTTGTGTTCTTCACATTAGTTGGTCCTTGGCCACGGGCTGCCCCTGGGGTTGGGATGGAGCTGTGAGCTCCTAGGCAAATGGTTCCCATTGGCCAAGAGAAATTCTCTAGAGAAGGAGACAGTTGTGAACCATTAGCAGTCAATCCTTGCAGCATCTAGGGCAGATGTTTACCAGTCTGGTAAAGGGAAGTGGCTTGAATATCATCAGCATCGACTATGAATTTCAATAAATGGTAGCCAAAAACAGCATAATTCTTGGCTTCCTCATTTACCCAGACAAAATGTTTGGTCAATTGCTTGTGATGATTTAGTGATGGAAATAAAACCCATTCATTGAAAACTGTAAAGGTTTCCATAGCTGAAGAATGGACAAGAGCCTATTTAAGTACAAAATGACTTGGAAAGTTAATACAATCCCATTCAAACATAGGATTTTTAAAAAATACAACAACATTACCTGAAAATACAGTAAAAAATAAAATGCTGATGGGAACTGGGGAAGAGCAGCTATAGTAGAAGAACAGTTCACCAGACTTGAATTATTTCTTATTTCTCCAAACTTCAGGTCTGTATGGCAGTCTATGATATAAATATTTTGGTTAAAATTCCTTGGGTCACCTAATTGACCTTTCCAATCATCCCACAGCAGTGATCATGCGTGGATGGAGGGGGGATTTACAGATGACATTGCTCAGTTTTTGTTTTTACTCTGTAAGTCTGGCCATGTCAAAGTGTAAGAGGAGGAGCAAGAGGATCATAACAAAAGCAGTAAAAATCTTCATTCAAACTATACCCTTGCCTGTTTCATCTAGCCCTGCTGTTTTTTGCAGACTCGGCGGATAATTCTGCCGATCAGCACTCTTCTCCTAAGTTGCTCTTGACAGCTCTTCTGTCTATCTATCGTTACCTTTGCTCACATAAAATCCTAGCTTTAGGAAGTACATTAAAGTTTGGAAAGCATTTGCATGGATAACTTCATTCTCTTTTCCTTCAAATATTTTTCTCTCTTGTTCCTTAAAATTGCAGATCAATCTTTTTCCATTTTCTGATAGAACCATAGATTATTTTTACTTTCCTCTCAACCAAACAGGTACCTATGATGCAGCTCCTCTATTTACTACTTTGCCCTTCAAATTCTATTAAATTAAAAAAAAATAATTCTCTTATACACAAATTATATTACATAAGCAGAGTTCATTTTTCATATTTTATCATCTATACACCTCTGTGGAAGACATAAGATATTAATTAGCCTTGTAGAAAACAAAAATGATGCCATAGTTAATTAACACTTAACGTTAGCATATGTGCGTCAACCCCAAAACTTCCTATGTAAATATATCAATTTTCTTTTATCTTCTGGAATTTAGAATTATAGTTGGCCCTTATCATTATTAAAATGTTGTCCAAAAATAATAAAATAAAATAAAATACTTTCTAAAACAATAGCCTTATTTGGCTTACTATATAATGTAATTCATAGAATAAATTAATTACATTGTCCTATGGTTCAGAATTCTATCTTGGTAAGATAGTCATCTTCTTCTGGACACTGGGCAATAGCAGTGCTCTCATGTTTTTGTTTGTTTGTTTGTTCCTGAACAACCAGAATCATTCCTTAACCATCCTTGGCTTATTCTCCTCACATAAATGAAATGAGTTAATGACAAAGTAATGTTCAAGAAATCAAGAGCATGAAATGACTAAAGCTTTGTTGCTTGTGGCTTGAGGGGGTGGGAGGCACCACCCTCTGAGGTGTCTGTGTGGGTCACCCAACAGACTTGCCAAGGGCTGGGAGGGAGGGAAAAAATAAGTTGGACAACTCTTCTCTCGGGACAAGGCCCAGAGTTACATCGTTTATAGTGATACAAATTTGGGTGGAGATTGGGGTTGGTTCTTTGTCATAGCAAACTAGCAAACTAATACAGATACCTTTCTATTATTTTTAGGATAATGTCCAATATCCTCCACCTGAAAATAGAGAAGTGGAACATAAAGCCAAAAAAGCAAATGTGACTCAAACTAAGCACAGTAAAATTTAAAGTTGTGAACGGACTTAGTAAAAATTCATTGAGCAATTATCATAATCTTACCTGCCAGAATTGTATTTACACAATACAGGATTCTTACATGCCAGGAATTGCTGAGGATTTAGACGTGAATTAAATTGATGCCGTGCCTGTTCTCAGGGAGCTTACACTGTGACAGGCAACTAATTATGCAATTAATTAATTACAATAAGAGCTAAGAATGAAAGTGGACTTATCCTAAAGAATGAGATACTAACGGAACCAAACCTCTTGAAAAAATCATGGAAAGCAGGAAAGGCTTCTTCAGGCATTCCTGTTTAAGCTTATAAGTGAGTAAAAGTTAGTTAATGGAAGGGTGTGCTGGGATAAGTGGCTTCAAGATCAAGAGGACAGAAAATAGGAAGATTCCAAAGACAGAAACAATATGCTACTTTCCAGAACCAATAAGAGGAAAGCATAGGTAGAAAAGAAAAGGTGAAGTAGAAAGTATTGCTGAATGGGACAGGAAAGTTAACACAGCAAATCCTTTAGGCAGTGACACAATCAGGGTCGTATTGTCAAAAGGTCCCTCTGATTGCACTGTGAAGAAGAGTGGAGGAAACCACGTAGGAGGCTATGGGACAGGAAATGGACAGGAGTGGATGGATTTAAGAAACAGTCCATTGATGTTATCCAGTTGGTGGGTCCAATGTAAATGGATATTGTAGAGGCAGGGAGGAATGTGTCCAAGTGGACTGCTAGTTGTCCATCTTGGCCAGCTGAGAGGAAGGTAGTATTATTCACTGAGATAGGAAAGATTAGATGAGACTTTTTTTTTCTTTGTGGGGAAAGGAGGAAAATAAATTAATGATGAGTGCCTCATCATTGTATTTGAAGCAGTTGTGAGACTATGTCATCTAGACCCTCAGCCTCATTGGTCAGGAGGTCTGAACTACTGGAGATATAAATTTGTCATTTGGATAGAGGTGGTAATTGAAACCATAGGAGCTGATGAGTTCACCCAGCAAAAGAGGGTAGGATAAGAAGAGGAAAGACCTTAGTACAATTGAGGAATTCTAACCTTTCAAGTTTGGTTAGAGGAAGATGAGCCAGCAAGAATGATAAGAAGTGGCAGGAATAAGAGGAGAACCACCCAGAAGGATGTATTGTCATAAAAACCAAGGAAGAAGGAGCTTCAAGAAGGAAACAGTGGCTGATAGTCTTTAAAGTATAGAAGTAGTCTAATTTCTGAAAAGAAAATCTATATGTCGTAGACACATTGGTGTTTAGCTAGAGTTCTTGCAGAGACTTGAGTGGAAGAGTGGGCGCAAGACATAGCAGATGATATTAGTGTCCTGCCCATATCCCTATGACAGTCACTTCTGTATTCCAAAAGCTGCTTATAGCTACACCTGTAACTCTTTGCTTGAGGCTTTTATCTATTTTTGGTTTTTGGCTGGAGATTATCCTCAACCTAAGCACAGAGCAAGCCAGAATGACAGAGAGTTGATGTCTCCACAAACAGCACTCGTACAATGACAGGCAGGGATCTATTGATTAAATATCCCTGTCCCTTGACCCTCAGTTGGGATAATGCTGAAGAGTATTCTATACTGTCTCTCAGAATTCTCCAGGGGATGGACTGGTTTGACAACATAATCTTTATGAATCTTTCTGCTCTTCCCTGACATATACTTCTACTCCCCTAGCAGCGTTTCTGGGAATCACCTACCAAACAAATTACTCACCCTTGAATCCTTACCTCAGAGGCTGCTTCAGGGGAACCAAACTCATCTAGAAGGGAAGAGATAGAACAATATGTATAAACTTGAGTATAGCTGAAGAGGGCTATCAGGAAGAGAAACAGCATCAAAGGTGGTTTATTATAATTGTGGAAGAGTACTGAGCTTATTTTAATGATGTTGGGAGGAATATAAGAGAGAAAGAAGAGAGAGATCTTATAAGGATTTGTGTGCACAAATACATTCTTTTCTGATGCTGTTGGTTAAAATATAAAAGAAGAAAAGAGAAAATAAAAAGAAAGCAAAACATAAGATTAGCATTAAAAAAAACTATGAGAGAAATTTCTAGGTGAGATAGAGGCACAAAAGTGTCCTCTTCAAAAGAATAAAACAAGTTCTGATGTTCTTGGACCACTATATTTTTAGGAATTCCCAGCATCTCTAGAATCCATTTAACCACTCCATGACACATTTTTCTCTCCAGATGTGAAAACGAAAGAGTCAGTTGCCAGTTGGATATTCTAGTATTATTTTCTCAGCAATTATTTTAAGGAATGTATTTGAATAAAATGCACTTTTGGCATCATTTTTAAAAATGGATGATGATTTATGCTTTTCTTGCAGGGACAAGATGGCTCTGGGCATGAGTCATGGCTGTATGCTGGGAAGATTCCGATGGGAACCTTACTCTTGCTGGTGATCCATACCTTACATGGACTTGAGGCCATGCATGGCTTTTATTAACATGTGAATTTTGCTTGCTAAGGCTAGAGCTTCATCTTTTTTTCCCAACTGAAGTCCCATTTGTATTTCATATGCACCTGATTCAGAATTTGTGTTTGGGACTCAGATCGGCTTGGGAATAGTAATTTGGAAAATCTTTGATTATTTGTCAGCTAAGATGGGATGATGTGTTTTCAGCTGCAGCTGAGAAATGAGCTATTTCTCTGCAGGGGAGTAGATTCAAATAGTAGACAAAGTTCTAATTCTTCTAGTATCTCTGTCTTCATGGGGCAGGTTTGGTTCAAATCAAAATTGTCCATAGACCAAGGAAGATACAAATCACAGCAGAGATCTGTGCTTTTCTCAATTGCAGAAATAACTGCTTTAGATATAGCCTTCAGATGTAATTTTTCTGGTGAAAAATCCCTACCCCGGAGCAGATGTTCCTTGGAAACAACACTGACGTTTGGAAGGGGCCAAGGTGAATAAACTATAAGACTGATTCTTGAAGTTTTCCAGGTTAAAACCATCTCTTTCCTTGTCCTCGGCACTGGTTCTCAAAATGTGTTCTACAGCATTACTTCTCAGATTTTAATTTCCAGACAGATCACTTGAGGATTGTGTTAAACTGTAGACTCTGTTTCAGTAGTTCTGGTATGGAACTGGAGATTCTGCGTTTTTGAGAAGCTTCAGGGGTTGTTGATGCTGATCTGTGTTGATTCCTGAATCTTACTTTGAGTATCAAAGGGATATGGAAAATTGGTCTTGCAAGATGCTATCCAACACACAGATTCTTTGGTCTAATAAGTTCAAGGAAAAACCAACAACAGAACTTGCATTTTCATCTCCCTCTTCAAAACTCAGCATTAACAAATTAAAGACTCTGAGGAGACTTGCACTGATAAAGTTTGATTCAAAATTAGTAGATCATAGAACCATATTTTAAATATTCTGACATTTCACAACCTGCAGATTTTGATTTTTGTGAAAGGAAAGGATAGTCTAATGTGTGGTGTACATTTAAATATTTGTTTGGGCACTTAAGCAGATTAAAGGAGCATTTTAGAAATTGAGATTTCTAGAAAATGGTTGACTCTCTTTGTAGTGATCTTTATAGTCCTTGTCAGGTAAGTGTTACTGGCTCACTTGAATGAACAAAGTTCTAAGTCAGGATCTTAATATCCCCAGTAGAGTAATATAATATGCTTTCCACCTAGAACTTTGGTATTCAAAACATGTGGCACACTCTCTAATCAGCTCTAAAAATTATTAGAGGTTTAACTGTCAGGATGCCCTTGTCTAAAGGCCAACTGAGAAAAGTGTTAGACAGAAAAGCTAGACAAAGGATTTTAAATCTCTTCAGCCATCTTAAACTGCAAATTTCTGTGTGCCTATGTATCAATTCCCTAATAAGTTCCCATGAAGATTTCTGGCCTCCACCCAAGACATGGTTATCCTTTGAATCTTGGGTATATCCTAAGGATCTTTATTTTCATAAACATCTCCAGGATTTTCTCATGCAGGTGTTTTGAGGACCACATTTTGCAATTAAGTTCTACTTTCTTAGAGTTATAGAACACGCAACTGGGTTTCCTTGTTTTGGCTTTCTGAACACACACCTTTGTGTTCCATGTTTTAATGTTATTCCTTAGACTTTTAAGAAGACTATATGGAAAAGCATTAGCATTTTTTTCTAAAGAAGCTGTCATTATGTCAGACATCAGAAAATTCTGTAAAAGGATCATGTTGGCAGAGAAGTGTATAACCTTGCTCCTGTGGTTTAGAGTATCAGATCCCGAAAACAGACTATTTCTTGATATGTCTTATTGTAAAAATAAATGCACATTTTGTTTCTATTTTTAAAAGACATGTATTGGCATTACTATAAACATGAAAGCTTATGCGAACTTTATCCAAAATTGTTAAGTTGATCCTCTCAGTCATCTGTGGCTTATGTATACCCTGGCATATCCCCATACACTGGGGTATTTACTCCACATCTTGAAAAATGTAGAACTATATTGATTAAAGTGCCAGAAATAAAGAATGAATAAATTCCCTTTACAATTTTCCCAGAAATAAAGGCTTTCTTACATTAACATTTTTTATATTGAGATACTTTATAATGAGGATTATATCATTTTCTCTTTAAAAATTTCAGCTGGATTGGTAGAAGTTAAGAGCAAAATTAAAGGGTTAATTACAGTAATATTTAGTGGTCTAGTTGTTTAATATATTTGCTTAAAATGTCCACATTTTTTATATATGTTTAATTTAAACTTTTTGGGTTAATTCTCTTGTTACAGATGTGATTTTTTTTTAAAAAGTACATCTTATAGTCTTTGCAGCTGACAGAAAATACATTATTACTGTTTTTAATTATTGACTTGAATTTCCTCAACCATCAATATCGTCTTGTCATTTAAAAAGATATTCTTCAACATTATTTTTGGCCGATTCAGGCTCTTTTTGAGGGTTCAACAACAAAAACTTGAAATGGTTCTGTCATCGAGATGACTGTAAGACAAGGTAATGACCACAGGTCAAGAGAACAAAGATTATTCTGCTTAAAGGCTGTTTTTAGAAGTCTTGTGGGTGGTTCTGCCCCTTTACACAGAGTCTTGGAAGATGTATCACATTCCTGTACTCTACATATTCTGTAAAACATTTTTGTATACCTTCTCTTATCCACCCCTCCCCAGAGCACTACAAGCATCATCTTATCTCAAGGACTGAGGACTGAGGCTTAGAAGACATTGAATGCCCTGTTCAATGGTAATCAAGGAAGAAGCAGAACGGACATTGTAACTTGGTCTTCAAATATCAAACCCGCAATTGTCCTCCTAGGCCCCAGTCCCAAATTTTGCTCACTTGATGCCATAGAGTAGGTCTGCATAACCTCATTTGTTGCAGCCTCTTAGCTTTGCCATCTGTTCAAATGGAAAAGTACTTGGCTGAATAATAACTAAGTAAAAGGTGTGTGTAAGAAAGCAGAGGAAAAACATGTTTGTTTTAAAAAATCAACATGCTAGAGTTTGACAGAGTGCTGATTGAATGATTCTCTTTGGTTATAAGGTATTTGGGTTGGTCTTGAAATGAGATACAGAGATGAGTTTAGTGCAAAAGAATTTTTTAAAAATTCTAATTCATTGACTAAATAAAGCATCTTATTTTAATAGGAATGAAGTCCACGTAAGTATTGCATACGGATAAGTTGTTCATCAACAAACATTCTCCCCATGCCTTAGTGACATCTTGGACTGGGAATTGAATGACATCCACAGAACATCATGGTAAGCCATTCACACTGGAAAACAAAACTGAGCAAAGCAAGTAACAGCAACAGTGAATTAACCTATTGTTTGTTTCACATTATATCAAACATTCACTCATTTTTTAAAGCTCTTGATCGCCTCTTTTCCTTTGGTGGATACTTGTGAACCATTTATAGTGCTGCATTGACGTTTTCAGGTTGAAGTGAACTGACAAATACAGTCAACCTCAATCTGTCCCCCCTTTACTATGCCACCCTCCCTCTCTCTCTTCTAGGTGCACACATGCGAACACATTCAGGAGAAAATATTGATATATGCAAAGGGGCATGGTGAGTACTTGATAAATAATTTTTGAAGAAAAATGATGGATGAGGTTATCCTCTATCTTAGTCATTTTCACCATAGCCACCTAACGAAAGCCATATTTACCAGGGCCCACCATATGATGAGGAGAAGGAGACTTTTATGCAAATGATAAAACCCCAAGGTGGAGTTATTGTGGGGACATTATAAACGAACAGTAATCTGCTGGAGACTAGGGACACGCCTTATACTTGCTTTTTATTATCCACTCTGTGTAGCCAGAGTGCAGCACACCTAGAAGATGCTCAGTAAAGAACTCCTGACAGAGCATGCCTCAGATGCCATGAGAGCCATGAATGGAGAGTCCCTGGATGGTTGCCAGATCCGTGTTGACCATGCAGGCAATTCTGCCTGGGGAACCAGAGGGGGTGCTTTTGGGGTCTGTGTTCGTGGCTACTCTAGAAATGGTGGGGACCAAGGCTATGGGAGTGGCAGATATGACAGTCAACTTGGAGGATATGGATATGGATCCGGATGGTCCAGAGACTATGGTGGACTCAGACAATCCTCTCGCCTCCACCTCCCAAAGTGCTGGGATTACAGGTGTGAGCCACTACACCCAGCTTATAGCATCCTTTTTAATTTACCACTATCCTTATATTTCTTTGTGCATATTTATAGCAAGTCATAAGTAATATTCAACATATCCATGAAATACTTAAGTGTACAAGTTGTACACACTCAGTCTTTAACTTAGAACTAAGAATCTGTAATATGAGAACGTTTATTAAATGTAATGCTCTAGTCCAGTGACAATAAAACTTATAACATGGAGTTGATTCTCCTTCAAAGGCAACTTCCTTTCTTTTCTTAGCAAAAGTAAAATCTTTGACCTAATGAAAATGGTAAAACAAACCCTCACTCACATTCAGTTGTCATCAAGAAGGTCCACAGCCTGAACACAGGAACTGAGCACAGGAAGTTCAATATTTGTTTTGCATTACAAGGCTATTACAGCCATAAAGATTTTTTTTTAATTTTTGATTATTGGAGATTCAAACACTGTTTATATACAAGATACCAGTCTACATGACACTATATGACGGCAGAGTGCCAGCCTGTACACATACAACTCCATTGTGTGCACAGACAGTGGCTATTGGGCTTTGGCTTTTTTAAAAAGAATGAAAAAACATTTAATGGAAACCAGCTTTAACAGATAGCTTGGCCAGATTGAGGAGGAAGTTTTTTCGTTGATGGCTTTTTTCTTTTAATTCCTTCCCACTGACAGCTGTTGATAAAACCGGATAAGTGTTAACTCTTCATCTTGTCTAACAGTTCATAGCAACACGAATCTTTTTTCATTTGTTAAATTTTTAAATTTGAGTTTCAAAATTTATGTTTTTTTATAATTTTGAATTATCCCATCTATTTATTTGCATTTTTTCTTCAAACACTGAGCTCTAATATGGGGGTCACAGCACTGTGTCTGGGATTCTCTAGAAAGGGTATGCAGACTCGAATCCCATTGTTTCCTTGACAGTGGAACACTCTAAAAGACACTGAGAAGGAATTATTGGAGTCACCAAATCTATATTCTATTATCACATCTCCTCTGTGGGACAGACTTTCCACAGTGCCTTGGGGAATCTGAGACTTCCTGCTCTGCTTTTACTTCCTATCCCCTCAAAAGCTCATGGCAGCCCCTGCCCCCAGAACATCAGTGACTGAATGGATGTTTACAAGGTTCAAGTCCTATTCACTTAACCCCTTTATGGAATTAATTTCCATATATGCAGTTGAAATATGAGATTCTATTGTACTTTCTTGTTTACATAATTTTGCAAAAGAAATTTGTTTCAGAAAACTAATTTAGATGCCAAATATGACAAAATTTTTCATTATAAAATTAGTGGTGGCTCAGCCTGTAATCCTGCACTTTTGGGAGGCTGAGGTGAGTGGATTGCCTAAGCCTGCGGATTCGAGACCCGCCTGGGCAACTTGGCAAGACCTCCTCTCTACAATAAATCAAAAATTAGCTAGGCATGGTAGCACGCGCCTGTGGTTCCAGCTACTTGGAAGGCTGAGGCGGAAGGATCGCTAGAGCCCAGTAGGTGGAGGCTGCGGTGGCTGGAGCGGCCACTGCACTCCAGTCTGGGTGACGGAGTGAGACTCCAACTCAAGAAAATAAAAAAAAAGCATTTCTAAT
>NW_007248361.1:0-70705 GCF_000164805.1 Carlito syrichta
CAAATGCAAAACTATTTTCCCCTCTCAAAATAAAAAGAGACATGGAATGGGAAGAATTACAGGGTTCACCTTAAGACCAGAGTTACATACAAATATGGCAAATAGATTCATTTTATCCTGGAATATGGCCTAAGTTGTTCTGAGGAACCTAACAGACATGGAGTGCCCTATAACCGTTTACAACTTTAAAAAGGACCAGAAGGTTGCTGGAGTCCTGAAATGACCGATTTGTAATATCCGCATGCTAAATTCTTCCACAACATTTGGAGAGCTCGAAGCCCTGTTTCTTGTTTGTGCCAGAGCAGACACCATTGGAATTATTTTGATTGAGAACTCGTATAACAAAGATTCTTTATTCTTCCTTAATTGGAGGCCGGGTAGTGTCCTGTATGTGAGGACTCTCTTTCCCAAGATTCCTGTTTTGAAACCCTGATTCTTATTTAGCCCTTAGTAACACGACATGTAGATTTTTTGATAGAGTAACCGTGTAAAACATATTTCTTCTTTTTTCTTAGCAAGAGGCCTTGTAGTTTTCTGCATATGAGGACTGCTATTACCCACATTCATGCCTCGAATAACTGATTCTTCTTTAGCTGTCAGCAAGATGCCCTGCAGAGATTCAGGATTGAGGACTCATATAAGCCAGATTCCTTATTTTTAGCAACAACCGTGCAGTAGCTAGTATATGAGTACTTTTTCTCCCACATACATCCATCGAAACACTGATGCCTGTTCAGACCTTAGGAAGACGCCATGGAGTTTTTTGGAGATTGAGAAAACATGTCACACAGATTCCTTATTCTTTCTTAGGAAAAGTCCGTGCTGTGCCTGTATATAAGGATTTCATTTCCCTAGATTATGCTTCAAAAACCCAAATTCGTGTTTAGCCTTTAGCAAGACACCCTGAAGTTTTTTTTTGGATTGAGGACACGTTTAAACCAGATTCCTTATTCTTCCGTAGCAATAGACAGTGCAGTTTCCTGGATATGGGGACTCCCATTATCCAGATTCCTACTCCCCAAACCTGCTTGTTGGTTATCTCTTAGCCAGACAGTCTGTAGGTTTGTAATGGAGGACTCTTGTAACCAAGATTCCTTATTTTTCCATAGCAATAAGTTGTGTAGTGTTCTGTATATAAGGACTCCCATTACTGAAATTCCTGCCTCATTCTCAGCAAGACCCCGAGACATTTCTTGGTGACCAAGAATTCCAGTTGATTGCATATGTAGAAAAAGACTCCTGAAAAGGTTTTGTGGAATTGGAACCTAAGATTTCTGGTTCCCATTACAAAAGACACCCTAAAAATATGGCGACATAGAAGTCCAGATTGCTGATTAATCCTTACAAGAAGACATAGAAGACCAGATTGCTGATTAATCCTTACAAGAGACCTTGTAGAATTAGGCGATTGAGAACTCCAAGAATCGGATTCCGTTCGCAGCAAGATGCCCTGATTTTCCCTGTCTATGTGGATTTCAAAACTCTGTATTCAAAAATGAAAATGCCCAGATTTTTCCTAGGGACGTGGAATCCATGATTCCTGGTTACATTTTAATAATTCGTACTACATATTTGGCAATTGCAAAACCCTCAGCCCCTCTCCAAATAAAACTACAAACAGAAATTTAAGAATTGCCAAGTTCATCTAAAGATATGAGTTATATCCAAATATGGGAAAAAGGTACATTTGTTCCAGGAATTTGGCCTTCGTTGTCCCGAGGAACTTAAGGGACTTGTACTACCAGATACCCGTTTACAACTCTTAAGAGGAACAGAATGTTGCTGGAGTCCTGAAAAGACTGATTCATAATACCCACAAGCAAATATTTCCGAAACATGAGACAAGAGCGAAGTCCTGATTCTTGTTTATCTTGTAGTAAGACACCCTGAGAATTTTTCAGATTGGGGACTAGTGTATCACAGATTCCTTATTCTTCCTGATCGAGGGGCCGTGTATTGTCCTGTATATGAGGACTCACTTTCCCGAGATACCTGTTTGGAAACCCTAATTCTTGTTTAGTCCTTACCAAGATGTCATGTAGATATTGTGATGGAGGAACAGTGCAATACAGGTTTGTTATTCCTCTTTAGCAAGAGATCGTGTAGATTCTGTACATGAGGACTGCTATTATTTTTATTGCAGTTTCTAAACCCAGATTATGTTTAACCCACAGCAGATGGCCTGTTGATTTTTAGGACTGGGACTGCTCTAACACTGATTCTTTTTCTTCCTTGGCAATGGGCCATGTATTTGCCTGTATATAAGGACTCTCATTACATAGATCCTGCTTCGAAACTCTGATTCTTTTTTAGCCCTTTTCAAGATGCCCTGTAGATTTTTGGGATTGAGTACTCGTGTAACTCAGATTCCTTATTCTTCCTTAGCAAAAGGTCATGTAGTTGCCTGTATATAAGTACCCCATTTCCCCAGATTCATGCTTAAAACACCCTGATTCGTGTTTAGCCCATAGCAAGACGACCTGAAGCTCTTTGGGGATTGAAGACAAGAGTAACGCATATTCCTTATTCTTACTTAGCTACAGGCAGTGAAGATTCCTGTATGAGGACCCCTGTTAACCAGATTTCAAATTCTAAAACCTGATTCGTGGTTACCTCTGAGAAGAAGGCCTGTAGTTTTTGGGAATGAGGACTCATGTAACCAAGATTCCTTATACTTCCTTATCAATATGACGTGTATTTTCCTGTATATGACGACTCCCATTGACCAGCTTCCCGATTCAATCTGCAGGATGCCGAGACAGTTCCTGGTGACCGAGATTCCAGGTGTTTGGATATCAAGAGAAAAATTCCGATAATGATTTTTGGAAACTGGACTCCAAGAATACTGATTCCCTTTCACCAGACATCCCCAAATGTGGAATCTTCAAAACCCAACATCCCAATTCCAACCGGCCCGACCAAAAGAATTTTCTGTATTTTCAGGTCACCTGAATCAAGAGATTTTGTACCAAAATGCCTTTTGATTCTGGGGAACATGATTATTGTCATAGATGTTCCTAGGACAAAAAAGTATTTGTAAGGCCAGATTCTTGATTACAACTAACAAGAGGACCAGAAAGTTCCTGTGGATCTGCAATGACAGATTTAGAGTATCAACGGAGCAAGTAACTCTGAAAAACGTAGGGACCCAGAAGCTCAGATTGCTGATGAAACCTTATCAAGAGACCCTGGAGATTCCAGACAATGAGAACTCCTAGAACCAGATATTCTTTTCGTTCTCAGCAAGATGCCCTGGTTTTCCTTGTCTGTGTGGATTCCAAACTCTGTATACATAAAGATAGATGCCCAGAAATTTCCTAGGAACGTGGAATCATTGATTCCACGTTAACTTTAAAAATGCTTTCCAAACATTTGGCAAATGCAAAACCCTTGTCCCCTCACAAAATAAAAAGAGACATGGAAATGGAAGAATTACAGGGTTCACGTTAAGACCAGAGTTACATACAAATATGGCAAGAAGATTCTTTTTAACCTGGAATATGACCTTAGTTGTTCCGAGCAACCTAACAGAAATGGAGTGTCTGGTAATCGTTTACAACTTTAAAAAGGACCAGAAGGTTGCTGGAGTCCTGAAATGACCGATTCGTAATATCCGCATGCTAAATTTCTCTGTAACATTTGGAGAGCTCGAATCCCTGTTTCTTGTTTGTGCCATAGCAGACACCGTGGAAATTTTTTGGATTGAGGACTCGTACAACAAAGATACTTTGTTCTTCCTTAGTTAGAGGCCGTGTAGTGTCCTGTATGTGAGAATACTCTTTCCCTAGATTCCTTTTTAGGAACCCTGATTCTTGTTTAGCCCTTAGTAAGACACCATGTAGATTTTTTGAGAAAGGAACCGTGTAAAACAGATTTCTTCGTTTTTCTTAGCAAGAGGTCATGTAGTTTGCTGTATTTGAGAACTGCTATTATCCAAATTCATGCCTCGAATCCCTGATTCTTCTTTTGCCGTCAGCAAGATGCCCTGTAGATATTCAGGATTGAGGACTCATAAAACCCAGATTCCTTAATTTTAGCAACAGCAGTGTAGTAGCTAGTTTATGGGTACTATCTTTCCCACATACATGCGTCGAAACCCTGATGCTTGTTTAGACCCTAAGAAGACACCATGGAGATTTTTGGGGATTGAGAAAGCAAGTCACCCAGATTTCTTATTCTTTCTTAGGAAAAGTTCTTGCTGTTGCCTGTATATGAGGATTTCATTTCCCTAGATTATGCTTCAAAAATCCAAATTCGTGTTTAGCCCTTAGCAAGGCATCCTGAAGTTTTTTTGGGATTGAGGACAAGTTTAAACCAGATTCCTTATTCTTCGGTAGCAATAGACAGTGCAGTTTCCTGCATATGAGGACTCCCATTATCCAGATTCCTACTCCCAAAACCTCCTTGGTGGTTATCTCTTAGCAACACACGCTGTAGGTTTGCAATGTGGGTGTCGTGTAAACAAGATTACTTTCCTGCATATGAGGACTCCCATTACTGAAATTCCTGCTTCATTCTCAGCAAGACCCCAAGACATTTCCTGGAGACCTAGAATTCCAGCGGATTGCATATTAAGAGAAAGACTCCCGAAAAGGTCTTCTGGAATTGGAACCCAAGAATCCTGGTTCCCTTTTCAAAAGAAACCCTAACAATATGGCGACATAGAAGCCCAGATTGCTGATTAAACCTTATCAAGAGACCTTGTAGATTTAGGCGATTGAGAACTCCAAGAACCGGATTCCGTTTTTGTTCTCAGCAAGATGCCCTGATTTTCCCTGTCTATGTGGATTCCAAAACTCTGTATACAAAAATGCAGATGCCCAGATGTTTCGTAGGGACGTGGAATCCATGATACCTGGTTACATTTTAGTAATTCGTACTAAATATTTTGCAATTGCACAACCCTCAGCCCCTCTCCAAATAAAAGTACAAACGGAAATTTAAGAATTGCCAAGTTCAACTTAAGACATGTATGATAACCAAATACAGTAAGAAGATACATTTGTTCCAGGAATTTTGCCTTTTTGTCCCGAGGAATCTAATGGACTTGTACTTCCAGATACCCGTTTACAACTCTCAAGAGGACCAGAATAATGCTGGAGTCCTGAAAAGACTGATTCATATTACCCACAAGCCAAATATCTCCGAAACATGAGACGAACTCGAAGCCCTGTTTCTTGTTATCCCGTAGCAAAACACCCTGAGAATTTTTCGGATTGGGGACTAGTGTATCACAGATTCCGTATTCTTCCATAGCGAGGGGCCGTGTAATGTCCTGTATATGAGGACTCCCTTTCCAAAGAACCCTGTTTCAAAACTCTGATTCTTGTTCAGCCCTTAGCAAGATGTCATGTAGATATTGTGATGGAAGAACCCTTTAAAACAGGTTTCTTATTTCTCCTCAGCAAGAGATCATGTATATTCTGTATATGAGGAAGGCTATTTCCTATGGTGCAGCTTTTAAACCCTGATTCTTGTTTATGACAAAGCAGATCCCTTGTGGATTTTTAGAACTGAGGACTGCTATAAACCTGATTCTTTTTCTTCCTTGACAAGAGGCCGTGTATTTTCCTGTACAATAGGAATCTCATTACATAGATCCTGTTTCAAAATCTGAATCTTTTTAGCCCATTCAAAGATGCCCTGAAGATTTTGGGATTGAGGACTCATGTAAACCAGATTCCTTATTGTTTCTTCACACAAGATCATGTAGTTGCCTGTATATAAGGACTGCATTTCCTCAGATTCATGCTTAAAAAACCCTGATTCGTGTTTATCCCATAGCAAGACCACCTGTAGATCTTTTGGGATTGAGGACACGAATAATGCAGATTCCGTATTCCTTCTTAGCAATAGGCAGTGAAGTTTCCTGTATGAGAGGACTCCCATTACCCAGATCCCTACTTCAAAAACCTGATTCGTGGTTACCTCTGACGAAGACGGCTTGTAGTTTTTGGGTTTGAGGACTCATATAGCCAAGATTCCTTATACTTCCTTAGAAATATGATGTGTAGTTTCCGGTATATGACAATTCCTGTTACCCAGCATTCCGTTTCACTCTGCAGGATGTCAGGACAGTCCCTGGTGACCGAGAATTGCAGTTGTTTGTATATCAAGAGAAAGACGCCCATAATGTTCTTTGCGAACTGGAATCCAAGTTTCCTGGTTCCCCTTCACAAGACCTCCCCAAAATGTGGAATGTTCAAAACACAAAATTCCAATTATGACCTGCCCATCCACAAGAATTTTCTGTAGCTTGAGGTCACCTGAATCGAGGGATTTTGTGCCAATATGCCTTTTGATTCTGGGGAACATTATTATGGTCGTAGATGTTCCTAGGATACAAATGGATTTGTAGGGCCAGATCCTTGATTACAACTAACAGGAGGACCAGAAATTACCCGTGGATCTGTACTGACAGATTCAGCGAATCCACGGTGCAAATAGCTCTGAAAAATATAGGGACCCAGAAGCCCAGATTACTGATTAAACCTTATCAAGAGGACCTGGAAATTCCGGATAATGTGAACTCCTAGAACCGGATATTCTTTTCGTTCTCTGAAAGAGGCCCTGATTTTCCCTGTCGATGTGGATTCCAAACTCTGTGTACATAAAGACAGATGCCCAGAAGTTTCCTAGGGACATGGAATCAACGATTCCACGTTAAATTTAAAAATACATACTAAACATTTGGCAACTGCAAAACGCTTGTCCCCTCTCAAAATAAAAATAGACACGGAAGGAGAAAGATTACAGGTTTCACCTTAAGACCAGAGTTACATCCAAATATGGCAAGAAGATTCTTTTTGTCCTCGAATCTGGCATTGGTTGTTCCGAGTAACCTAACGAACTTGGAGTGCCCGATACAGGTTTACAAATTTCAAGAGGACCAGAATGTTGCTGGAGTCCTGAAATGACCGATTCCTAATATCTGCATGCTAAATTGCTCCGAAAAATTTGGGGAGCTCGAAGCCCTGTTTCTTGTTTGTCCCACAGCAGAAACCCTGGGAATTTTTTGGATTGAGGACTCATACAAAAAGATTTCCTATTCGTCCTTAGTTGTAGGTCGTATAGTGTCCTGTATGTGTGGACTCTCTTTCCCTAGATTCCTGTTTCGAAACCCTGATTCTTGTTTAGCCCTTAGTAAGACGTCATGTAGATTTTTTGATAGAGGAACCGTGTAAAACAGATTTCTTCTTTTTTCTTAGCAAGAGGCCATGTAGTTTCCTGCATATGAGGACCGATATTAACCACATTCATGCCTCGAATCCCTGATTCTTCTTTAGCCGTCAGCAAGATGCCCTGTAGATTGTCAGAACTGAGGACTCATATAACCCAGATTCTTTAGTTTTGCAACAGCCGTGCCGTTGCCTGTATATGAGTACTCCCTTTCCCAGGTACATGTGCTGAGGAATGCTATAACCCCGATTCTTTTTCTTCCTTGGCAAGGGGCGGTGCATTTTCCTGTATGTTAGGACTCTCATAACATAGATTGTGTTTTAAAACTGATTCTTTTTAGCCCATTCCACGATTCCCTGTGGATTTTTGGGATTGAGGACTCGTGTAAACCTGATTCCTTATTCTTTCTTAGCAAAAGGTCATGTAGTTGCCTGTATATAAGGACTCCATTTCCACAGATTCGTGCTTAAAATATGTTTATAACCCTGATGCTTGCTTAGATTTTTGGTAGACACTGTGTAGTTTTTTGGGTATTGAGAACCCATATCACCCAGATTCCTTATTCTTTCTTAGGAAAAATCCGTGCAGTTGCCTGTATATGAGTATTTCATTTCACTAAATTATGCTTCTAAAACAGAAATTCGTGTTTAGCCCTTAGCATGACACACTGAAGTTTTTTTGGGAGATTGAGGACACGTGTAAACCAGATTTATTATTCTTCCTTATCAGGCGACAGTGCGGTTTCCTGTATATGAGGACTCCCATTATCCAGATTCCTATGCCCAAAACCTGAATAGCGGTTATCTCTTAGCATGAGGCTCTGTAGCTTTTTGGGATGGAGGACTCGTGTAAACAAGATTCCTGATTCTTCCATAGCAATAGGTCCTGTAGTGTTCTGTATATGAAGACTCCCATAACAAAAATTCCTGCTTCATACTCAGGAAGATGCTGACACATTTCCTGGGGACCTAGAATTCCAGTTGATTGCCTGTCAAGAGAAAGACTCCCAAAAGTTCTTGGCAAATTCGAACCCAAGAATCCTGGTTCCCTTTTCAAAGGACACCCTAAAAATATGGCAAAATAGAAGCCCACCTTGCTGATTAAACCTTAACAAGATACCTTGTAGATTTAGGCGATTGAGAACTCCAAGAACCAGATTCCCTTACCGTTCTCAGCAAGATGCCCTGATTTTCCCTATGTGGACTCCAAAACTCTGTATACAAAAATGCAGATGCCCAGATATTTCCTAGGGACGTGGACTCCATGATTCCTGGTTACACTTTAATAATTCGTACTAAATATTTGTCAACTGCTAAACCCTCGTCCCCTCTAAAAATAAAAGTACAAACGGATATTTAAGGATTACCAAGTTCATCTTAAGACCAGAGTTCTATCCAAATACGGCAAGAAGATACTTTGATTCCAGGAATTTGGCCTTAGTTTTCCCGAGTAACCTAAGGAACTTTTACTACCAGACATCATTTTACAACTCTGAAGAGGACCAGAATGATGCTGGAGTCCTAAAAACACTGATTCATAATACCCACAAGCCGAATATCTCCGAAACAAGAGACGAGCTCAACGCCATGATTGTTGTTTATTCCGTAGCAAGACACCCTGAGAATTTTTCGGAATGGGGACTAGTGTATCACAGATTCCTTATTCTTCCTTATCTAGGGGCCGTGTATTGTCCTGTATATGAGGACTCCCTTTCCCGAGATACCTGTTTGGAAACCCTGATTCTTGTTTAGCCCTTACCAAGATGTCATGTAGATATTGTGATGGGGAACCATGTAATACCGGTTTCTTATTCCTCTTTAGCAAGTGATCGTGTAGATTCTGTACATGAGAACTGCTATTACCTATGTTGCAGCTTCTAAACCCTGATTATGTTTAGACATAGCAGATGGCCTGTTGATTTTTAGGACTGGGGACTGCTAAAACCCCGATTCTTTTTCTTCCTTGGCAAGGTGCCGTGTATTTTCCTGTATATAAGGAATCTCATTACATAGATCCTGCTTCGAAACTCTGATTCATTTTTAGCCCTTTCCAAGATGCCCTGTAAATTTTTGGGATTGAGGACTCGTGTAACTCAGATTCCTTATTCTTTCTTAGCAAAAGGTCATGTAGTTGTCTGTATATAAGGACTCCATTTCCCCAGATTCATGCTTAAAACACCCTGATTCATGTTTAGCCCATAGCAAGACAACCTGAAGCTCTTTGGGGATTGATAACACGAGTAATGCAGACTCTTTATTCTTACTTAGCAATAGGCAGTAAAGTTTCCTGCATGTGAGGACTCCCATTACCCAGATTTCAAATTCAAAAACCTGATTCGTGGTTACCTCTGAGGAAGACGGCCTGTAGTAGGTGGGAATGAGGAATCATGTAACCAAGATTCCTTATACTTCCTTAGCATTATGACGTGTAGTTTTCTGTATATGACGACTCCCATTACCCAACTCCCCGCTTCAATCTGCATGATGGTGAGAGAGTTCCTGATGACTGAGAATTTCAGTTGTTTGGATGTCAAGAGAAAGACTCCCATAAGGTTTTTGGGAACTGGAAACCAAGATTCCTGATTCCCCTTCACCAGACCTCCCCAAAATGAGGAACCTTCAAAACCAAACATCCCAATTACAACCTGCCCGACAACAAGAATTTTCTGTAGTTTCAGGTCACCTGAATCGAGGGATTTTGTACCAATATGCCTTTTGATTCTGGGGAACATGATTATTGTCATAGATATTCCTAGGACAAAAAAGGATTTGTAGGGCTAGATCCTTCATTACAACTAACAAGAGGACCAGAAAGTTCCTGTGGATCTGTACTGACGGATTTAGCATATCAACGGACGAAGTAGCTTTGAAAAATGTAGGAACCCAGAAGCCCAGATTGCTGATTTAACCTTATCAACAGGCCCTGGAGATTCCGTATAATGAGAACTCTTAGAACCGGATATTCTTTTCGTTCTCAGCAAGATACCCTGATTTTCCCTGTCGATGTGTATTTCAAACTCTGTATATAAAAAGACAGATGCCCAGAAATTTCCTAGGGACGTGGAATCAATGATTCCATGTTAACTTTAAAAATAATTTCCAAACATTTCACAAATGCAAAACCCTTGTCCCCTCTCAAAATAAAAAGAGACATGGAATGGGAAGAATTACAGGGTTCACCTTAAGACCAGAGTTACATACAAATATGGCAAGAAGATTCCTTTTATCCTGGAATATGGCCTTAGTTGTTCCGAGGAACCTAACAGACTTGGAGTGACCCATAAACGTTTAGAACTTTAAAAACGACCAGAAGGTTGCTGGAGTCTTGAAATGACTGATTCGTAATATCTGCATGCTAAATTGCTCCGTAACATTTGGAGAGCTCGAAGCCCTGTTTCTTGCTTGTGCCATAGCAGACACCGTGGGAATTTTTTGATTGAGGACTCGTACAACAAAGATTCTTTATTCTTCCTTAGTTAGAGGCCATGTAGTGTCCTGTATGTGAGCACTCTCTTTCCCTAGGTTCCTGTTTCGAAACCCTGATTCTTGTTTAGTCCTTAGTAAGACACCATGTAGATTTTTTGATAGAGGAACCGTGTAAAACAGATTTCTTCTTTTTTCTTAGCAAGAGGCCATGTAGCTTGCTGTATATGAGGACTGCTATTATCCACTTTCATACCTCGAATCCCTGATTCTTCTTTATCTGTCCTCAAGATGCCCTGTAGATATTCAGGATTGAGGACTCGTATAACCCAGATTCCTTATTTTTAGCAACAGTCGTGCAGTAGCTAGTATATGAGTACTTTCGTTCCGACATACATGCGTCAAAATCCTGATGCTTGTTTAGACCTTAGATAGAAGCCCTGGAATTTTTGGGGGATTGAGAAAACATGTCACCCAGATTCCTTATTCTTTCTTAGGAAAAGTCCGTGCTGTTGCTTGTATATGACGATTTCATTTCCCTAGATTATGCTTCAAAAACAATTTCGTGTTTAACCCTTAGCAAGACACCTTGAAGTTTTTTTTGGGATTGAGGACACGTTTAAACCAGATTCCTTATTCTTCCTTAGCAATAGACAGTGCAGTTTCCTGGATATGAGGACTCCCATTATCCAGAATCCTACTCCCAAAACCTGCCTGATGGTTATCTCTTAGCAAGACACTCTGTAGGTTTGATATGGAGGACTCGCGTATCGAAGATTACTTATTTTTCCATAGTAATAGGTCGTGTAGTGTTCTGTATATGAGCACTCCCCTTACTGAAATTCCTGCTTCATTCTCAGCAATACCCCGAAACATTTCCTGGTGACCTAGAATTCCAGTCGATTGCATATCAAGAGAAAGACTCCCGAAAAGTCTTGTCGAAATGGAACCTAATATTCCTGGTTCCCTTTTCAAAAGACATCCTAAAAATATGGCGACATAGAAGCCCAGATTGCTGATTAAACCTTATCAAGAGACCTTGTAGATTTAGGCGATTGAGAACTCCAAGAACCGGATTCCCTTTCCGATCTCAGCAAGATCCCCTGATTTTCCCTGTCTATGTGGATTCCAAAACTCTGTATACAAAAATGCAGATGCCCAGTTGTTTCCTAGGGACGTGAAATCCATGATTCCTGGTTACATTTTAATAATTCGTACTAAATATTTGGCAACTGCAAAACCGTCGGCTCCTCTCCAAATAAAAGTACAAATGGAAATTTAAATTTGCCAAGTTCATCTTAAGACATGACTTATATCCAAATATGGCAAGAAGATAGATTTGTTCCAGGAATTTGACCTTAGTTGTCCCGAGGAACCTAAGGGACTTGTACTACCAGATAGCCGTTTACAACTCTCAAGAGCTCCAGAATGCTGCTGGAGTCCTGAAAAGACTGATTCATAATACAAGCAAGCCAAATATCTCCGAAACATGAGATGAGTTCGAAGCCCTGATTCTTGTTTATCCCATAGCAAAACACCCTGAAAAGTTTTCGGATTGGGGACTAGTGTATCACAGATTCCGAATTCTTCCATAGTGAGGGGCCGTGTACTGTCATGTATATGAGGACTCCCTGTCGCAGGAACCCTTTTTGGAAACCCTGATTCTTGTTTAGCCCTTAGAAAGATGTCATCTAGATATTGTGATGGAGGAACCATGTAAAACAGATTTCTTATTTCTCTTCAGCAAGAGATCCTGTAGATTCTGTATATGAGGAATGCTATTACCTATGATGCAGTTTTTAAACCCTGATTCTAGTTTATCACACAGCAGATGGCCTGTTGATTTTAAGGACTCAGGACTGCTATAACCCCGATTCTTTTTCTTCCTTGACAAGGAGCCGTGTATTTTCCTGTATAATAGGACTCTCATTACATAGATCCTGTTTTGAAACTCTGATTCTTTTCTAGCCCTTTAAAGATTTTTGGAATTGAGGACTCGTGAAAACCAGATTCCTTATTCTTTCTTCGCAAAAGGTCATGTAGTTGCCTGTATATAAGGACTGCATTTCCTCAGATTCATGATTATAACACGCTGATTCGTGTTTAGCCCATAGCAAGACCACTTGAAGCTCTTTTGGGATTGAGGACACGACTGACGCAGATTCCTTATTCTTACTTTGCAATAGGCAGTGAAGTTTCCTGTATGAGAGGACTCCCATTACCCAGATTCCTACTTCAAAATCCTGATTCGAGGTTACCTCTGAGAAAGACGGCCTGTAGTTTTTGGGTTTGAGGACTCATATAACCAAGATTCCTTATACTTCCTTAGAAATACGATGTGTAGTTTCCTGTATATGACGATTCCCATTACCCAGCATCCCACTTCACTCTGCAGGATACTGAGACTATTCCTGGTCACCGGGAATTCCAGTTGTTTTGATATCAAGAGAAAGACGCCCATAATGTTCTTTGCGAACTGGAATCCAAGATTCCTGATTCCCCTTCACAAGACCTCCACAAAATGTGGAATCTTCAAAACCCAACATCCCAATTCCGACCTGCCCACCCACAAGAATTTTCTGTAGCTTGAGGTCACCTGAATTGAGGGATTTTGTGCCAATATGCCTTTTGATTCTGTGGAACATGATTATGGTCGTAGATGTTCCTAGGATAAAAAAGAATTTGTAGGGCCAGGTCCTTGATTACAACTAACAAGAGGACCAGAAATTTCCTATGGATCTGTACTGACAGATTTAGTGTATCCACCGTGCAAGTACCTCTCAAAAATGTAGGGACCCAGAAGCCCAGATTGCTGATTAAACTTTATCAAGAGGCCTTGGAGATTCCAGATAACGAGAACTCCTAGAAATGGATATTATTTTCTTTCTCAGCAGGATGCCTGATTTTCCCTGTCGATGTGGATTCCAAACTCAGTATACAAAAAGACAGATGCCCAGAAGTTTTCTAGGGATGTGGAATCAATGATTCCATGTTAACTTTAAAAATACGTACTAAACATTTGGCAACTGCAAAACCCTTGTCCCCTCTCAAAATAAAAAGAGACACGGACTTGGAAGGATTACAGGGTTCACCTTAAGACCAGAGTTACAACCAAATATGGCAAGAAGATTCTCTTTGTCCTGGGATCTGACCTTAGTTGTTCCGAGGAACCTAACGGACTTGGAGTGCCCGATAACTGTTTACAACTTTCTAGAGGGCCAGAATGTTGCTGGAGTCCTGAAATGACCGATCGTAATATGCGCATGCTAAATTGCTCTGAAACATTTGGGGAGCTCGAAGCCCTGTTTCTTGTTTGTCCCATAGCAGACACCATGGGAATTTTTTGGATTGAGGACTCGTACAACAAAGATTCTTTATTCTTCCTTAGTTGGCGGCCATGAAAGGTCCTGTATGTGAGGACTCTCTTTCCCAAGATTCCTGTTTCAAAATCCCGATTCTTGTTTAGCCCTCAGTAAGACGCCATGTAGATTTTTTGATAGAGGAACAGTATAAAACAAATTTCTTTTTTTTTCTTAGCAAGAGACCGTGTAGATTCCTGCATATGAGGACTGCTATTACCCACATTCATGCCTCGAATCCCTGATTCTTCTTTAGCCGTCAGCAAGATGCCCTGTAGATTGTCAGGACTGAGGACTCGTATAACCCAGATTCCTTATTTTTGCAACAGCCGTGTAGTTGCCTGTATATGAGTACTCCCTTTTCCAGATACATAGACTGAGGACTGCTATAACCCCGATTCTTTCTCTTGCTTGGCAAGGGGCGGTGTATTTTCCTGTATATTAGGACTCTCATAACATAGATCCTGTTTCAAAACTCTGATTCTTTTTTAGCCCATTCCTAGATTCCCTGTGGATGTTTGGGATTGAGGACTCGTGTAAACTTCATTCCTTATTCTTTCTTAGCAAAAGGACTTGTAGTTGCCTGTATATAAGGACTCCATTTCCCCAGATTCGTGCTTAAAATACGCTTAAAACCCTGATGCTTGTTTCGACCTTTGGAAGACGTTGTGTAGTATTTTGGGGATTGAGAACACATGTCACCCAGATTCCTTATTCTTTCTTAGGAAATGTCCGTGCAGTTGCCTGTATATGAGTATTTCATTTCACTAAATTAAGCTTCTAAAACCGAAATTCGTATTTAGCCCTTAGCACAACCCACTGAAGTTTTTTTTTTGGGATTGAGGACACGTGTAAACCAGATTCTTTATTCTTCCTTAGCAGTGGACAGTGCACTTTTCTGTATATGAGGACTCCCATTATCCAGATTCCTACGCCCAAAACCCGATTAGTGGTTATCTCTTAGCATGAGACTCTGTAGCTTTTTGGGAAGGAGGACTCGTGTAACCAAGATTCCTTATTCTTCCATAGCAATAGGTCCTGTAGTGTTCTGTATATGAGGACTCCCATTACAGAATTTCCTGATTCATTCTCAGCAAGATGCCGAGGCATTTCCTGGTGACCTAGAATTTCAGTTGATTCCCTATCAAGAGAAAGACTCCCAATAATTTCTTGTTGAATTCGAACCCAAGATTCCTGGTTCCCTTTTCAAAGGACACCCTAAAAATGTGGCGAAATAGAAACCCAGATTGCTGATTAAACCTTATCAAGAGACCTTGTAGATTTAGGCGATTGAGAACTCCAAGAACCGGATTCCCTTTCCGTTCTCAGCAAGATACCCAGATTTTCCCTGTCTATGTGGATTCCAGAACTCTGTATACAAATTGCAGATGCCCAGATATTCCCCAGGGACGTGGAATCTATGATTCCTGGTTACATTTTAATAAATCGTACTAAATATTTAGCAACTGTAAAACCCTCGGCCCCTCTCCAGATAAAAGTACAAACGGAAATTTAAGGATTACCAAGATCATCTTTAGACCAGAGTACATCTAATTATGGCAAGAAGATACTTTTGTTCCGGGAATCTGGCCTTAGTTGTCCCGAGGAAACTAAGGGACTTGTACTACCAGATTCCAGTTTGCAATTCTCAAGAGGACAAGAATGTTGCTGGAGTCCTGATATGACTGATTCATAATACCCACAAGCGAAATATCTCCGAAACATGAGCCGACCTCGTAGCCCTGATTCTTGTTTATCCCGTAGCAAGACACACTGATAATTTTTCAAATTGGGGACTCGTGTATCACAGATTCCTTATTCTTCCTTAGCGAGGGGCCATGTCGTGTCCTCTATATGAGGACTCCCTTTTCCAGTATTCTGTTTGGAAACACTGATTCTTGTTTAGGCCTTAGCAAGATGTCATGTAGATATTGTGATGGAGGAACCGTGTAAAACAGGTTTCTTATTTCTCTGTAGCAAAGATCGTGTAGACTCTGCATATGAGGACTGCTTTTACATATGCTGCAGCTTCTAAACCCTGATTCTTGTTGAGCCCACAGCAGATGGCTTTTTTATTTTCAGGACTGAGGACTGATATAACCCTGATTCTTTTTCTTCCTTGGCAAGGGGACGTGTATTTTCCTGTATATTAGGACTCTCCATACATAGATCCTGCTTCAAAACTCGGATTGATTTTTGGGCCTTTCCAAGATGCCCTGTAGATTTTTGGGATTGAGGACTCATGTAATCCAGATTCCGTATTCTTTCTTAGCACAATCATGTAGTTGCCTGTATATAAGGACTCCATTTCCGCAGATTCATGCTTAAAACTCCCTGATTCGGGTATAGCCCATAGCAAGACGACCTGAAGTTTTTTGGGGATTGAGGACACGAGTAACGCAGATTCCTTATTCTTTTTTTTTTTTTTTTGAGTTGGAGTCTAACTCTGTCTCCCAGACTGGAGTGCAGTGGCCACTCCCGGCAACCGCAGCCTCGACCCACTGGGCTCCAGCGATCCTTCCGCCTCAGCCTTCCGAGTAGCCGGAATTACAGGCATGCGCCACCACGCCCGGCTAATTTTTTCATTTATTGTAGAGATGAGGTCTCGCTGCCCAGGTGGGTCTTGAACCCGCGGACTCAGACAATCCACTCACCTCAGCCTCCCAAAGGTGCGGGATTACAGGCTGAGCCACCGAGCCTGGCTTGATTCCTTATTCTTACTTAGCAATTGGCAGGGAAGATTCCTGTATGTGAGGACTACCATTACTCAGATTCCTACTTCAAAACCTGATTCGTGGTTACCTCTTAGGAAGACGGCCTGTAGTTTCTGGAATTGAGGACTCATGTAATCAAGATTCCTTATTCTTCCTTAGGATTTTGACGTGCACGTTCCTGTATATTAGGACTGCTATTACCAACATTCATGCCTCGAATCCCTGATTCTTCTTTAGCCGTCAGCAAGATGCCCTGTAGATTTTCAGGACTGAGAATTCGTATAACTCAGATTCCTTATTTTCAGCAACAACCGTGCAGTTGCCTGCATATGAGTACTCCCTTTCCCAGATACATGCGTCGAAGCCTCATGCTTGTTTAGACCTTAGGAAGACGTCGTGTATTTTTGGGGGGATTGAGAACACATGTCACCCAGATTCCTTATTCTTTCTTAGGAAACGTTCGTGCAGTTGCATGTATATGAGAATTTCATTTCCCTAGATTATGCTTCAAAAACCCAAATTCCTGTTTATCCCTTAGCGAGACACCCTGAAAATTTTGGGGATTGATGACACGTGTAAACCAGATTCCGTATTCTTCCTTAGCAATAAAAAGTGCAGTATCTTATATATGAGGTCTCCAATTATCCAGATTCCTACTCCCAAAACCTGATTGTTGGTTATTTCTTAGGTAGACCTTCTGTGGGTTTTTGGATGGAGGACTCGTGTAAACAAGATTCCTTTTTATTCGTAATAACAGGTCGAGTAGTGTTCTGAATATGGGGAGTCCCATTACTGAAATTCCTGCTTCATTCTCGACAAGTCACCGAGACATTTCCTGGTGAACTAGAATTCCTGTTGCTTGGAAATCAAGAGAAAGACTCCTATAAAGTTCTTGCGGAATTGGAACCCAAGGTTCCTCATTCCCTTTTCAAAAGACACACTAAAAATGTGGCGACATAGAAGCCCAGATTGCTGATTCAACCTTATCAAGAGACCTTGTATATTTAGGCGATTGAGAACTGCAAGAATCGAATTCCCTTTACGTTCTTAGCAAGATGCCCTGATTTTCCCTGTCTATGTGGATTCCAAAACTCTATATACAAAAACCAGATGCCCAGATGTTTCCTAGGGATGTGGAAACCATGAATCCTGGTTACATTTTAATAATTCGTACTAAATATTTGGCAACTGCAAGACCCTCGGCCCCTCTCAAAATAAAAGTACAAACGGAAATTTAAGGATTACCAAGTTCATCTTAAGACCAGAGTTACATTCACATATGGCAAGAACATACTTTTGTCCTGGGAATCTGGCCTTAGTTGTCCCGAGCAACCTAACGGACTTGTACTACCAGATACCTTTTACAACTCTCAAGTAGACAAGAATGCTGCTGGAGTCGTGAAATGTCTGATTCATAATACCCACAAGCCAAGTATCTCTAAAACATGAGACGAAATCAAAGCCCTGATTCTTGTTTATCCCGTAGCAAGACAACCTGAGAATTTTTAAATTGGGGACTCGTGTATCACAGATTCCTTATTCTTCCTTAGCGAAGGGCCGTGTAGTGTCCTGTATATGAGGACTCCCTTTCCCCAGTATCCTGTTTGGAAACCTGTTTCCTCTTTAGCCCTTAGCACGATTTCATGTAGATACTGTGATGGAGGAACCGTGTAAAACAGGTTTCTTATTTCTCCTTAGCAAGAGATCGTGTAGATTATGTATATGAGGACTGCTTTTATCTATGTTGCATCTTCTAAACCCTGATTCTTGTTTAGCCCACTGTAGATGGCCTTTTGATTTTTAGTACTGAGGACTGCTAAAACCCCGATTCTTTTTTTCCTTGTCAAAGGGCCATGTATTTTCCTGTATATTAGGACTCGCCTTACAAAGAACCTGCGTTGAAACTCTGATTCATTTTTAGTCCTTTCCAAGATGCCCTATAGATTTTTGGGATTGAGGACTTGTGTAATCCAGATTCCTTATTCATTCTTAGCACAAGGTCATGTATTTGCCTGTATATAAGGACTCCATTTCCCCAGATTCATGCTTAGAAAACCCTGATTCCTGTTCAGCCCATAGCAAGACGACCTGAAGTTTTTCGGGGATTGAGGATACGAGTAACGCAGATTGCTTATTCTTACTTAGCAATAGGCAGTGAAGTTTCCTGTATGTGAGGACACCCATTACTGAGATTCCGACTTCCAAAACCTGATTCGTGGTTACCTCTTAGGAAGACGGCCTGTAGTTTTTGGGTTTGAGGACTCATATAACCAATATTCCTTATACTTCCTTAGCAATATGACGTGTAGTTTCCTGTTTATGACGACTCCCATTACCCAGCTTCCTGCTTCACTCTGCAGGATGCCAAGACAGTTCTTGGTGACTGAGAAATCCAGTTGTTTGGATATCAATAGAAAGACTCCCATCATGTTCTTTGGGAACTTGAATCCGAGATTCCTGGCTCCCCTTCACAAGACCTCCACAAAATGTGGAATGTTCAAAACCCAACATCCCAATACCGACCTGCACATGCACGAGAACTTTCTGTAGTTTGAGGTCACCTGAATCAAAGGATTTTGTACCAATATGCCTTTTGATTCTGGGGAACATGATTATGGTCATAGATGTTTAGGACACAAAAGTATTTGTAGGGCCAGATCATTGATTACAACTAAAAAGAGTACCAGGAAGTTCCTGTGGATTTGTAATGACTGATTTAGCATATCCATGGATCAAGTAGCTCTGAAAAATTTAGGGACCCAGAAGCCTAGATTGCTGATTAATCCTTATCAAGAGCCCTGGATATTCCGGTTAACGAGAACTCCTAGAACCGGATTTCCTTTCTGTTCTCAGCAAAATGCCCTGATTATCCCTTGTGATGTGGGTACCCAAACTGAGTATACAAATAGACAGATGCCCCGACGTTTCCTAGGGGCTTGGATTCCATCATTTCTAATGACCCTTAAAAGTATGTAATAAATATTTGGCCACCTGAAAACACCAGTCCCCTATCTGAATAGATGGACAAATGGAATTTTAGCATCGTGAGGTTCATCTTAAGATGAGTGTTGCACACAAACATGGCGAGAAGATACTTTGGACCCTAGAATCTGCCCTTTGTTGCCCGTGGTAACCAAAGGATTTGTAGGTACACATTATTGGTTATCACTATCAAGATGACCAGAGGGTTGATGTGAATATATAATGAAAAATTGTCATATCCAAGAGACCAGTAGCCTTAAAAAATGTGGGGATTCAGAAACCCAGATTCCACATTATCCCTTATAATGTGGCTCTGTAGACTTCTGGGATTGGTGACTCTCATAACCCAGATTCTTTTTGTTCTCAATGAGACTCCCGGACCTTACTTGGCAACGTGGAAGTACAAACTTTTAAATACCAATACTCATATGCCCAAATGGTGACCAGGACCCTGGAATCCAAGATTGCTGAATCCCCTTTAAGAATATATCTGAAATATGTAGGAACTCCTAAAGCCAAGTTCCAAATATCAACCTGAAATTCCAGCAGTAGTTTCGGAATTAGGAGGAAAACAAGAAGCCAGAAATTACATTATAAAATGGGGAGATTATTCCTTGGGTTGTGAAATCTGGCCTTTGAGGCTCCTGCAAAACAAACAGAGTAGATGCCCAGCTTCTCTGTTACAACTAACAAGAGGAGTAGCAGGTCCCTGAGGATCGGTAATGTCAGATTTGTGGTATGGATATAGGAATTAACTCTGAAAAATGTGAGGAACAGGACTCCCAAATTCCTGTTTAGCATTTAGAAATATTCTGTAGACTTCTACCTGAAGCCAGGGAAAGATTAGCAAATGCTCAGAAGTTTGCTGGTCACATAGAAACTGATTTTCCTTGTTCCACACTGGTAACATGAGTAGAAGCTTTCTGGAGACATAGTGTCCCAGATTCCTGCTTCGTTCTCAGCAAAACGACCAAATGTTTCCCAGTGCCCTGGAAGTTCAGACTCTTGGCTCCCAATGGAAAGACTCCAGTGTATTCCTGTAGACTTGGAAGCCAGAACCTGGTGCCCTCCCAAAAATACCTTCTAAAATTGGTGCAACATCTAAACCCCAGTTCCTAATTGTGAATAGCTGAACTACCAGATGTTTCTGGCGTACGACTTAACCCTGAACTCAAGGCTCACATTCAAAAGAACCAAGATTATTACTTGTGTCCTGGAATTTCGCGTTAGAGGATCCAGAATCTATATGGACTTGTAGTGCCATATTACCCTTTAAACTACCGAGAGGACCTGAATGTTGCTGGTTTTCTGGAATGACTGATTCATAGTATCCAAATAGGAAACAGCTCAGTAAAATGTGGGGACGTCAAAGCCCAGAGTTTTGTAGAACTTAGCAAGACGTCCTGTACATTTTTGGAATTGAGGACTCTTGGAAACCCAATTCTTTATCCTTCCTTAGATAGAGCCTGTGTAGTTTCCTGCATATGAGGTCTCTCGTTCCCCAGATTCCTCCTTCGAAATCCTGATACTTGTTTAGCCCTTACAAAGACGCCCATTAGATATTTGGCATTGCGAACACGGGAAAATGAGATTCCTTATTCTTCCTTTGCAAGAGACTGTAGTTTACTGTGTATAAGGACTCCCAATACCCAGATTACTGCCACTAAAACCTGATTCTTGTTTAGCCCTTAGCAAGTCGCACTGTAGATATTTAGGATTGAGCACATGTTATCCCAGATTCCTTATTCGTCCTTAGCAAGAGGCTGTATTTTCCTGTATATGAGTACTCCCATTCCCCAGATTCGTGCGTCAAATCCCTGATACATTTTTATCCCTTAGTAAGACTCCTGTAGTTTTTGGGGATGTGAGGACTCATGTAACCCAGATTACTTATTCTTCTGTAGCATGAGGTCATATAGGTTCCTGTATATGAATACTCTCATAATGCAGAATCCTGCTTCTTTCTCAGGTATTCGATGAATATTTCCTGATGAATGTAGATTTAAAATTGTTTGGATACCAATAGGAAGACTCACATGTGGTACCTGGGAACTGTAATCCAAGTTCCCATGGTCCCTTTAACAAGACATTGTAAAAATGTGGAATATTGTAAACTCAATATGCCAATTGCTGCCAGCCCGACCACAAGAAAGTTCTGTACTTTGAGGCAACCTGAAATGAAGGATTTAGTAGCAAAATGTCAATTGATTCCTGGGGAACTGGATTATGGTCGAAGATGTTCATAAGAAACAAACGGATTGTAGGTCAAGATCTTCGATTACTATTATCAAGAGGACCGTAAACTTCTTGGGAATCTGTAATGAGAGATTTTAGGCATCCACGCAGCAAGTAGCTCTGAAAAATGTAGAGACCTACAAGCCCAGACTCCTCATTTCACCTTATCAAGAAGCCTTATAGATTTTCACTGAACCTGGATTCCCTTCTTGTTCTCAGTAAGATGCTCTGATTTTCCCTGGCATCTGGATTCCAAAATTCTGTATAAAAATAGACAAATGCCCAGCTGTTTTCCAGGGACGTGGAATCCGTGATTTATGGCTACCTTTAAAAATATGTACAACATACTCAGTAACCTCAAAACCCCAGGCTCAAATCAAGTAGATGCACAAACGGAATTTTTAGGATTACAGGGTCCATCTTAAGTCAAGAGTTACATACAAATATGCCAAGATGATTCTTTCAGTCCAGGAATGTGACTTTAGTTTTCCCAAGGTACCCAACTGAATTTAAGGGCTAGAATCCTGGTTGCAACAATCAAGACGACCAGAAGGTTGCTGGGAATCTATATTGACACTTGTCAATTCCATGTGTGAAGTAGCTCTGAAGAATTTGAAAACTAGAAGCCCAGATTCCAGGTAAGTCTTTATAATGGAGCCCTGTAGAATTCATGGATTGAGGCCTCCCGTAACCCAGTTTCCTTTTTTTATGTATCAGGAAGGCGTCTGGACATTTTCTGGTGATGTGGAAGTACAAACTTTTACATACCAATACTCATACCTGCAGAAGTTTCCAAGAGATATGGAATCAGACTTCTGGTACCCCCATAAGAATACATCCTAAACATATGGGAACCCCTAATCCCATAATCTGAATACCAAAAAGAATGTTCAGAAATAGTTTCTGGACTACGAGGTAAACCTGAAGCCAGAGATCACATTAACAAACGGCAAGAAGATCCCTTGGATTGTGGAATCTGGCCATATAGGACCCTGTCGAACAAACGGTCAAGTAGGCCAGATTTCTGAGTTACAACTATCAAGAGGCACAACAGGTTCTTTGGGATCGGTAAAGCCCAATTGGTGGTATGCATATAGGACGTAGCTCTGAATAATATGGGGATCATATCTCCCAGATTCCAGATATGCATCAAGCTAAAGTCCCTTTCGAGTCCTAGGTATGAGCACTGCCTTAAGTCAGGGATAAGTGTAGCAATTGCCCGGATGTTTGCAAGTTACAGGGAAACCGAGATTCCTGGTTCTTATTTAGTAACACATATAGAAACTTTCAAGGGACACAGTGACCAAGATTTCTGTTTCGTTCTAAGCAAAACGGCAAGATGTTTCCTGTTGTCCTGGATGTCCAGACTCTTGTATTCCAATAGTAAGATGACCAGAATATTCCTGCGGACGTTGAATCTAAGATTCCTGGTTCCATCCTAAAAGCAACTCCTAAATAAAGTGAACAACTCAACCCTAAGTCCTAATTTCGAACAGCTAGAGCACCAGAAATTTCTGGAGTACGAGGTAACACTGAAGAGAGTGCTTAAATACAAAAAATCCGAGATGATTATATGTGTCCTGTAATCTGGCCTCTGAGGTTCCGAGTATCTAAATGGACTTGTAGTGCCAGACTCGCGTTTGCAATTATCAAGAGTACCAGAATGTTGCTGGAGCTCTGGAAAGAAAGTTTCTTAATATCAACATGAGAAACAGCTCTAAAACATGAGGGTGCTCAATGTCTGGATTATTGTTTAGGCCTTAGGAAGACGTCCTGCAGATTTTCTGGATTGAGGACTCATGTAACCCAGAATTCTTTTTCATAATTAGCAAGAGGAAATGCAGTTTCCTGTATATGATTACTCCCATTATCCAGACTCCTGCTTCTTTCTCAGCACGACACTGAGATATTTCCTGGAGATGAAGAATTCAAGATGTTTGGATATCAAAAAAAGACTCCCAGAAGCTTCCTGGGGAATTGGAAACAAAGATTCCTGCTTCCCTTTAACATGACACCCTAAAAAGGTGGGAACCTTGAAGGCGAGATTCCGGATTAAACCGTATCAAGTGGCCCTGTACACTTCAGCGATTGAGAACTCCAAGAACCCGCATTCCCTTTTCATTCTCAGCAAGATGCCCTGATTTTCCCTGTCAATGTGGATTCCAAACTCTGTATACAAAAAGAGAGATGCCCAGAAGGTTCCTAGGGACGTGGAATAAATGATTCCTAGTTACCTTTAAAAATACGTAGTAAAAAATTGGCAACTGAAAACGTTTGTCCCGTCTCAAAATAAGAGGAGAAACGGAAGGTGAAGGATTACAGGGTTGACCTTAATACCAGAGTTACATCCAAATATGGCAAGAAGATTCTTTTTGTCCTAGAATCTGGTCTTAATTGTTCCGAGGACCCAAATGAACTTGGATTGCCCGTTACCCGTTTAAAACTTTCAAGAGGAACAGAATGTTACTGGAATCCTGAAAAGACTGATTCATAATATCCGCATGCTAAATTGCTCCGAAACATTTGGGGATCGCGAAACCCTGTTTCTTGTTTGTCCCATAGCAGACACCCTGGGAGTTTTTTGGATTGAGGACTCGTACAACAAAGATTCTTTATTCTTCCTTAGTTAGAGGCAGTGTAGTGTCCTATATATAAGGACTCTCTTTCCCTAGATTCCTGTTTTGAAACCCTGATTCGTGTTTAACACTTAGTAAGACGCCATGTAGATTTATTGATAGAGGAACCGTGGAAAAGAGATTTTTTCTTTTTTCTTAGCAAGAGTCCAAGTAGTTTCCTGTATATGAGAACTGCTATTACCCACATTCATGCCTCTAATCCCTGTTTCTTCTTTACCGTCAGCAAGATGTCCTGTAGATTTTCAGGACTTAGTACTCATAACCCAGATTCCTCATTTTTAGCAACAGTCGTGCATATGCCTGTATATGAGTACTCTCTATCCCAGATGCATGCGTCAAAACCCTGATTTTTTTAGCCTTTAGGAAGAAGCTGTATAGATTTTGAAGTTTGAGAACACATGTCACCAGATTCCTTATTCTTACTCAGGAAAAGTCCGTGCAGTTGCCTCTATGTGAAGATTTCATTTCCCAAGATTATGCTTCAAAAACTCAAGTTCCTGTTTAGCCCCTAGCAAGACACCCTGAAGTTTTTTTAGAGATTGAGGTCACGAGTAAATCAGATTCCTTATTCTTCCTTAGAAATAGATAGTGCATTGTCGTGTATAAGAGGACTCCCATGATCCAGATACGTACTCCCAAAACCTGATTGGTGGTTATCTCTTAGCAGCACGCTCTGTAGATTATTGGGATGGTGGCCTCGTGTAAACAAGATTCCTTATTCTTCCATAGCAACAGGTCGTGTACTGTTCTGTATATGAGGACTCCCATTACTGAAATTCATGCTTCATCCTCAGCTAGACGCCGAGACCTTTCCTGGTGACCTAGCATTCCAGTTGCTTGGATAGCAAGAGAAAAACTGCCATAAAGTTCTTGTGGAATTGGAACCCAATATTCCTGGTTCCCCTTTCATAAAACACACTAAAAATGTGGCGACATAGAAGCCCAGATTGCTGATTAAACCTTATCAAGAGACCTTGTAGATTTAGGCGTTTGAGAACTCCAAGAACCAGATTCCCTTTCTGTTCTCAGCAAGATGCTTCGATATTCCCTGTTTATGTGGATTTCAAAACTCTGTATACAAAAATGCAGATGCCCAGATGTTTCCCAGGGACGTGCAAACCATGATTCCTGGTTTCATTTTAATAATTCGAACTAAATATTTGGCATCGGCAAAACCCTCGGCCCCTCTCCAAATAAAAGTACAAATGGAAATTTAAGGATTACCAAGGTCTTCTTAAGACTAGAGTTACATCCAAATATGGCAAGAAGATAATTTTGTTCCGAGAATCTGGCCTTAGTTGTCCCGAGGGACATAAGGGACTGGTACTACCAGACAGCCGTTTACAACGCTCTAGAAGATCAGATTGTTGCTGGAGACCTGAAATGACTGATTCATAATACCTACAAGTCAAATATCTCCGAAACATGAGATGAGTTCGAAGCCCTGATTCTTGTTAATCCCGTAGCAAGACACACAGAATTTTTCGGATTGGGGATTAGTGTATCACAGATTCCTTATTCTTCCTTAGCGAGGGGCTGTGCAGTGTCCTGTATGAGGACTCCCTTTCCACAGAATCCTGTTTGGAAACCGTGATTCTTGTGTAGCCCTTAGCAAGATGTCATGTAGATATTGTGATGGAGGAACTGTGTAAAACAGGTTTCTTCTTTCTCCATAGAAAAAGATCGTGTAGGTTCTGTATATGAGGGCTCTATTACCTATGTTACATCTTCTAAATCTTGATTTCTGTTTAGCTCACAGCAGATGACCTGTTGATTTTTAGGACTGAAGACTGCTATAGCCCCAATTCTTTTTCTTCCTTGGCAAGGGGTCATTTATTTTCCTGTATATAAGGACTCTCATTACACAGATCCTGCTTCGAATCTCTGATTCTTTTTTAGCCCTTTCCAAGATGCCCTGTAGATTTTTGGGATTGAGGTCTCGTGTAACCCAGATTCCTTATTCTTTCTTAGCTAACTGTTATGTTGTTGCCTGTATATAAGAACTCCATTTCTCCAGATTCATGCTTAAAACACCCTGATACGTGTTTAACCCATAGCAAGTCGATGTGAAATTATTTTGGGATTGGGGACACGAGTAACGCAGATTCTTAATTCTTACTTAGCAATAGGCAGTGACGTTTCCTGTATGTGAGGACTAGAAATACACAGATTCCTACATCAAAAACCTGATCTTGGTTACGTCCTTAGGAAGACGGTCTGTAGTTTTTTCAATTGAGGACTCATGTAACCAAGATTCCTAATGCTTCCTCAGCAATATTACTTGTTGTTTCCTGTATATAACGACTCCCATTACCCAGATTCCCGCTTCACTCTGCAGGATGCCGCGACAGTTTTTGGTGACCGAGAGTTCCAGTTGTTTGGATATCAAGAGAAAGACTCCCATAATGTTTTTTGGGAAATGGAATCCTAGATTCCTGGTTCCGCTTCACAAGACCTCTCCAAAATTTTTAAGCTTCACATCCCAACATCCCAATTCCAACCTGCCCGCCCACAAGAATTTTCTGTAGTTTGAGGTCACCTGAATCGAGGGATTTTGTACCAATATGCCTTTTGATTCTGGGGAACATGATTATGGTCGTAGATGTTCCTAGGACACAAAGGAATGTGTAGGGCCAGATCCTTGTTTACAACTAACAAGAGGACCATACATATCATGTGGATCTGTAATGAAAGATTTAGCATATCCACAGAGCAAGTACCTCTGGAAAATGTAGGGACACATAAGTCCAGATTGCTGATTAACCTTATCAAGAGGCCCAGTAGATTCCATTTGAGAACTCCTAGAACCCGATTTCCTTTTCGTTCTCAGCAAGATGCCCTGATTTCCCTGTGGATCTGATTTCCAAACACTGTATACAAAAAGAAAGATGCCCAGAAGTTTCCAAGGAACGTGGAATCCATGATTCCTGGTTACCTTTAAAAATATATACTAAACATTTGGTAACTGCAAAACTTATATACCCTCTCAAAGTAAAAAGAGAAACAGAAGCTGAAGGATTACAGGGTTCTCCTTAAGACCAGAGTTACATCAAAATATGGCAAGAAGATTCTTTTTGTTCTGGAATCTGGCCTTAGTTGTTCTGAGGAACCTAACGGGCTTGGAGTGCCCAATACTCCTTTACAACTTTCAAGAGGACCAGAAGGTTGCTGGAGTCCTGAAATGACCGATTCGTAATATCTGCATGCTCAATTGCTCCGAAACATTTGGGGAACTCGAAGTCCTGTTTCTTGTTTGTGCCATAGCAGACACCCTGGGAATTTCTTGGATTGAGGAATAGTGCAACATAAATTCTTTATTCGTCCTTGGTTGGAGGCAGTGTAGTTTCCTGTATGTTAGGACTCACTTTCCCTAGATTCCTGTTTTGAAACCCTGATTCTTGTTTAGCCTTTAGTAAGATGCCATGTAGATTTTTGATAGAGGAACCGTATAATACAGATTTCTTCTTTTTCTTAGCAATAGGCCATGAAGATTCCTGTATATGTGGACTGCTATTACCCACATTCATGCCTCGAATCCCTGATTCTTCTTTACCCGTCAGCAAGATGCCCTATAGATTTTCAGGTTTGAGGACTCGTATTTCCCAGATTCCTTATTATTAGCAAGCAGCTGTGCCGTTGCCGGTATATGAGTACTCCCTTTCCCAGATATATGCATCGAAACCCTCATGCTTGTTTAGACCTTAGGAAGACGCCGTGCAGTTTCTTTGGGGATTGAGAACACATGTGACCCAGATTCCTTATTCTTTCTTAGGAAAAATCCGTGCAGTTGCCTGTATATGAGCATGTCATTTCCCTAGATTATGCTTCAAAAACCCAAATTCGTGTTTAGCACTTAGAAAGACACCCTGTAGTGTTTTCTGTGATTGAGGACAGGTGTATACCAGATTTCTTATTCTTCCTTAGCAATAGAAAGTGCAGTTTCTTGTATATGAGGACTTCCATTATCCATACTCCTACTCCCAAAACCTGATTGGTTGTTATCTCTTAGCAAGACACTCTGTAGTTTTTTGGGATGGAGGACTAGTGTATGCAAGATTCCTTATTCTTCTGTAGCAACAATTCGTGTAGTGTTCTGTATATGAGGACTCCCATTACTTAAATTCCTGCTTCATTCTCAGCAAGACGCCAAGACATTTCCTTGTGACATAGAATTCCAGTTGCTTGGATATCAAGACAAAGACTCCCATAAAGTTCTTGTGGAATTGGAACCCAAGAATCCTGGTTCCATTTTCAAAAGACACCCTAAAATATGGCAACATAGAAGCCCAGATTGCTGATTAAACCTTATCAAGAGACCTTGTAAATTTAGGTGATTGAGAACTCCAAAAACCGGATTCCCATTCAGTTCTCAACAATATGTCCAGATTTTCCCTGTCTATGTGGATTCCAGTACTCAGTATACAAATTGCAAATACCCAAATGTTTCCCAGGGACGTGGAATCCATGATTCCTGGTTTCATTTTTTTTATTGATTGTGAAGTTGTGGGGTACAGTTAAGGGTTAGGTATACGATTGCCTTTCATTCAGGCAGCCTGTTTATATGGTGTGTTTCCCCGTTCCCAGACAGATATTTGTTACTGTTGATCCCATCTCCTTATCCCCATCATAGTTTCCCAGTACGGTCAGTCATTTTCGTATACTATTGCATTGGATGTTTAAAGTCCATTATATGAGTGAGAACATGTGATACTCAGATCTTTGTTTCTGTGAGAGGTCACTCAGTATTATAGACTCTAGTTCCATCCAGGTTGCTGCCAAATTCATGATTTTGTTCTTTTTTATGGCTGCGTAGTATTCCATCATGTATATGTACCATTACCCCTGAAAACTGGAACAAGACAAGGATGCCCACTCTCGCACCTCCTGTTCAACATAGTATTGGAAGCACTGGCTCGAGCAATCAGAGAAGAGAAGTCAATCAGGGGTATCCAAATAGAAAAGACGAAGTCAAGTTATCTCTCTTTGCAGACGACATGATTGTATACCTTGAAAACCCGAGAGAATCTGTCAAAAAACTCCTTACACTGATAAAGACCTTTGGCAAAGTCTCAGGATACAAAATAAATGTACAAAAAACAATCGCATTTCTCTACACCAATAATAAACAAACAGAAACCCAAATAAAAAACACAATTCCATTCACCACAGCCACAAAAAAATTGGAATACCTTGGCATCTTCCTAACCAGAGAGGTGAAAGACCTTTACAAGGAAAACTACAAAACACTGCTCAAATAAATCAAAGTTGACACAAACAAATGGAAAAATATCCCACGCTCATGGATCGGAAGAACCAAAATTGTGAAAATGTCCATCTTACCTAAGGCAATCTACAAATTCGATGCAATACCCATGAAATTCCTGGTTACATTTTAATAAATCGGACTAAATATTTGGCAACTGCAAAACCCTCGGACCCTCTCCAAATAAAAGTACAAACGGAAATTTAAGGATTACCAAGTTCATCTTAAGACCAGATTTACATCCAAATATGGCAAGAAGATACATTTGTTCTGGGAATCTGGCCTTAATTGTCCGAGGAACCTAAGGGACTTCTACTACCAGATACACGTTTACAATTCTCAAGAGGACCAGAATGTTGCTGGAGTCCTGAAATGACTGATTCATAATACCCACAAGCCAAATATCTCAGAAACATGAGACGCACTTGTAGCCCTGATTCTTGTTTATCCCGTAGCAAGACACCCTGAGAATTTTTCGAATTGGGGAATCGTGTATTACAGATTCCTTATTCTTCCTTAGCGAGGGGCCATGTAGTGTCCTCTATATGAGGACTTGCTTTCCCCAGTATTCTATTTGGAAACTCTGATTCTTGTTCAGACCTTAGCAAGATGTCATGTAGATATTGTGATGGAAGAACCATGTAAAACAGGTTTCCTATTTCTCCTTAGCAAAGATCTTGTAGATTCTGTATATGAGGACTGCTTTTACCTATGTTGCAGGTTCTAAATCGTGATTCTTGCTGAGCCCACAGCAGATGGCCTTTTGATTTTAGGACTGAGGACTGCTATAACCCCGATTCTTTTTCTTCCTTGGCAAGGGGCCGTGTATTTTCCTGTATCTTAAGACTCTACATACATGGATCCTGCTTCAAAACTGTGATTCCTTTTTAGCCCTTTCCAAGATGCCCTGTAGATTTTTGGGGTTGAGGATTCGTGTAATCCAGATTCCTTATTCTTTCTTAGCACAAGGTCATGTAGTTGCCTGAATATAAGGACTCCATTTCCGCAGATTCATGCTTAAAACACCCTAATTCGGGTGTAGCCCACAGCAAGACGACCTGAAGCTTTTTGGGGATTGAGGACACGAGTAACGCAGATTTCTTATTCTTACTTAGGAATAGACAGGTAAGTTTCCTGTATGTGAGGACTCCCATTACTCAGATTCCTATTTCAAAACCTGATTCGTGGTTACCTCTTAGGAAGACGGCCTGTACTTTTTGGAATTGAGAACTCATGTAAACAAGATTCCTTTTTCTTCCTTAGCAATATGACGTGTAGTTTCCTGTATATGAGCACTGTTAATACCCACATTCATGCCTTGAATCTCTGATTCTTCTTTAGCCGTCAGCAAGATGCCCTGTAGATTTTCAGGACTGAGGACTCTTATAACCCGGATTCCTTATTTTTAGCAACAACCGTGCAGTTGCCTGTATATAAGTACTCCCTTTCCCAGATACATGCATCGCAACCCGATGCTTGTTTATACCTTAGGAAGACGTCGTGTATTTTTTTGGGTATTGAGATCACGTGTCATACAGATTCCTTATTCTTTCTTAAGAAACGTCCATGCAGTTGCCTGTATATGAGGTTTTCATTTCCCTAGATTAATCTTCAAAAACCCAAATTCGTGTTTAACACCATTACCCATATCCCTACTCTCAAAACCTGATTGGTGCTTATCTCTTAGCAAGACGCTCTGTAGATTTTTGGGATGGAGGACTCGTGTACCCAAGATTCCTTATTCTTCCATAGCAACAGGTCGTGTAGTGTTCTGTGTATGAGGACTCCCGTTACTGAAATTCCTGCTTCATTCTCAGCAAGACGCCGAGAAATTTCCTGGTGACCTAGAATTACACTTGCTTGGATATCAAGAGAAAGACTTCCAAAAAGGTCTTGTGGAATTAGAACCCAAGATTCCTTATTCCGTTTTCAAAAGACACACTAAAAACGTGGCGACATAGAAGCCCAGATTGCTGATTAAACCTTATCAAGAGACCTTGTAGATTTAGCCGTTAGAGAACTACAAGAACTGGATTCCCTTTCCGTTCTCAGCAGATGCGCTGATTTTGCCTGTTACGTGGATTCCAAAACTCTGTATACAAAAATGCAGATGCCCAGATGTTTCCTAGGGACGTGGAATGCATGATTCCTGGTTACATTTTAATAATTCGTCCTAAATATTTGACAACTGCAAAACCCTCTTCCTTTCTCCAAATAAAAGTACAAACGGAAATTTAAGAATTGACAGGTTCATCTTAAGACCAGTGTTACTTCCAAATACGGCAAGAAGATACTTCTGTTCCAGCAATCTCTCTTTAGTTTTCCCGAGGAACCTAAGGGACTTGTACTACGAGTTACAAGTTTACAACTCTCAAGAGGACCAGAATGTTGCTGGAGTCCTGAAAAGACTGATTCATAATACCCACAAACCAAATATCTCGGAAACATGAGACGAGCTCGAAGCCCTTCTTCTTGTTTATCCCGTAGCAAAACACCTTGAGAATTTTTCAGATTGGGGCTAGTGTATCACAGATTCCTTATTCTTCCTTAGTGAGGGGCCATGTAATATCCTGTATATGAGGACTCCCTTTCCCCAGAAGCCTGTTTGGAAATCCTGATTCTTGTTTAGCTCTTACCAAGATGTCATGTAGTTATTGTGACGGAGGAACCGAGTAAAACAGGTTTCTTTTTTCTCCTTAGCAAGAGATCGTGTAGATTCTGTAATTGAGGACTGCTATTATCTATGTTACAGCTTCTAAACCCTGATTCTTGCTTAGACCACAGCAAATGGCCTGTTAATTTTTAGGCTTGAGAACTGCTATAACCCCCATGCTTTTTCTTTCATGTCAAGGGGCCATGTATTTTACTGTATATTAGGATTCTCATTACATAGATTCTGCTTTTGAACTCTTATTCTTTTTTAGCCCTTTCAAAGATGCCCTGTAGAGTTTTGGGATTGAGAACTCGTGTAAACCAGATTCCTTTTTGTTTCTTAGCAAAAGGTCATGTAGTTGCCTGTATATAAGGACTCCATTTCCTCCAATTCATGCTTAAAACACTCTGATTCGTGTTTTGCCCATAGCAAGAACACCTGAAGCTCTTTTGGGATTGAGGACACGAGTAACGCAGATTCCTTCCTCTTACTTAGCAATAGGCAGTGAAGTTTCCTGTATGTGAGGAATCCCATTATCCAGATATCGAATTCAAAAACCTGATTTGTTTTTATCTCTGAGGAGGATGGCCTCTAGATTTTGGGATTGAGTACTCATGTAACCAAGATTCCTTATGCTTCCTTAGCAATATGACGTGTAGTATCCTGTATATGTCGACTCCCATTACCCAGCTTCCCGCTTCACTCTGCATGATGCCGAGACAGTTCATGCTGACCGAGAATTCCTGTTGTTTGGATATCAAGAGAAAGATTCCCATAATGTTCTTTGGAAATTGGAATCCAAGATTCCTGGTTCCCCTTCACCAGACGTCCCCAAAATGTGGAATCTTCAAAACCCATCATCCCAGTTCTGACCTGCCCGAACACAAGAATTTTCTGTAGTTTGAGGTCACCTGAATCGACGGATTTTGTACCAATATGCCTTTTGATTCTGGGGAACATGATTATTGTCGTAGATGTTCCTAGGACAAAAAAGGATTTCTAGAGCCAGATCCTTGATTAGAACTAAGAGGACCAGAAAGTTCCTTTGGATCTGTAATGACAGATTTAGCGTGTCAATGGAACATGTAGCTCTGAAATATATAGTGACCCAGAAATCCAGATTCCTGATTAAACCTTATCAACAGGTCCTGTAGATTTCAGATAATGAGAACTCCTAGAACCGGATATTCTTTTCATTCTCAGCATGATGCCTTGATTTTCCCTGTCGATGTGGATTCCAAACCCTGTATACAGAAAGACAGATGCCCAGAAGTTTCCTAGGGACGTGGAATCAATGATTCCATGTAAACTTTAAAAATACGTACTAAACATTTGGCACCTGCAAAACACTTTTCCCCTCTCAAAATAAAGAGATACACGGAAGGGGAAGGATTACAGGGTTCACCATAAGACCAGAGTTACATCCAAGTATGGCAAGAAGATTCTTTTTGTCCTGTAATCTGGCATTAGTTGTTCCGAGGAACCTAACGGATTTGGAGTGCCTGATACCCGTTTTTCAACTTTCAAGAGGACCAGAATGTTGCTGGAGTCCTGAAATGACCGAATCATAATATCTGCATGCTATATTGCACTGAAACAGTTGGGGAACTCGAAGCGCTGTTTCTTGTTTGTCCCATAGCAGACACCTTGGGAATTTTTTGGATTGAGGACTCGCACAACAAAGATTCTTTATGTCTCCTTAGTTGGAGGCCGTGTAGTGTCCTGTATGTGAGAATTCTTTCCCAAGATACCTGTTTTGAAACCCTGATTCTTGTTTAGCCCTTAGTAAGATGCCATGTAGATTTTTTGATAGAGGAACCGTGTAAAGCAGATTTCTTCTTTTTTCTTAGCAAGAGGCCATGTAGTTTCCAGCATATGAGGACTGCTATTATCCACATTCATCCCTCGAATCCCTGATTCTTCTTTAGCCGTCAGCAAGATGCCCTGTAGATTTTCAGGACTGAGGACTCGTATAACCCAGATTCCTTATTTTTGCAACAGCTGTGCAGTTGCCTCTATATGAGTACTCCCTTTCCCAGATACATGGACTGAGGACTGCTATAACCCCGATTCTTTCTCTTCCTTGGCAAGGGGCAGTGTATTTTCCTGTATATTAGGACTCTCATAACATAGATCCTGTTTCAAAACTCTGATTTTTTTAGCCCATTCCAAGATTCCCTGTGGATTTTTGGGATTGAGGACTCGTGTAAACCTGATTCCTTATTCTTTCTTAGCAAAAGGTCATGTAGTTGCCTGTATATAAGGACTCCATTTCCACAGATTCGTGCTTAAAATATGCTTAAAACCTGAGCTAGTTTAGACCTTTGGAAGACGCTGTGTAGTTTTTTGGGGATTGAGAACACATGTCACTCAGATTCCTTATTCTTTCTTAGGAAAAGTCTGTGCAGTTGCCTGTATATGAGTATTTCATTTCACTAAATTATGCTTCTAAAACCGAAATTCGTGTTTAGCCCTTAGCATGACACACTGAAGTTTTTTGGGGGATTGAGGACACGTGTAAACCATATTCCTTATACTTCCTTAACAGTGGACAGTGCAGATTCCTGTATATGAGGACTCCCATTATCCAGTTTCCTACGCCCAAAACCTGATTATTGGTTATTTCTTAGCATGAGGCTCTGTAGCTTTTTGGGATGGAGGAATCGTGTAAGCAGTATTCCTTATCCTTCCATAGCAATAGGTCCTGTACTGTTATGTATATGAGGACTCCCATTACAGAAATTCCTCCTTCATTCTCAGCAAGATGCCGAGACATTTCCTGGTGACCTAGAATTCCAGTTGATTGCCTATCAAGAGAAAAACTCCCAAAAAATTATTGTCAAATTCGAACACAAGATTCCTGGTTCCCATTTCAAAGGACACCCTAACAATGTGGCGATATAGAAGACCAGATTGCTGATTAAACCTTATCCAGAGACCTTGTAGATTTAGGCGATTGAGAATTCCAAGTTCCGGATTCCCTTTCCGTTCTCTGCAAGATGCCCTGATTTTCCCTGTCTATGTGGATTCCAAAATTCTGTATACAAATATGCAGATGCCCAGATGTTTCCTAGTGACGTGGACTCCATGATTCCTGGTTACATTTTAATAATTCGTACTAAATATTTGGCAACTGCAAAACCCTCGGCCCCTCTCCAAATTAAAGTGCATATTTAAATTTAAGGATTACAAAGTTCATCTTAAGACCAGAGTTACATCCAAATATGGCAAGAAGATACTTTTCTTCCGGGAATTTGCCCTTAGTTGTCCAGAGTAACATAAGGAACTTTTACTACCAGACACCAGTTTACAGCTCTTAAGAGGACCAGAATGTTGCATGAGTCCTAAAAACACTGATTCATAATCACCACAAGCCAAATATCTCCAAAACATGACACGCTCGAAGCCCGAATTCTTGTATATCCCGTAGCAAGACACCCTCAGAATTTTTCGGATTGGGGATGAGTGTATCACAGACTCCTTATTCTTCCTTATTGAGGGGCCGTGTAGTGTCCTGTATATGAGGACGTCCTTTCCCGACATACCTGTTTGGAAACCCTGATTCTTGTTTAGCCCTTACCAAGATGTCATGTAGATATTGTGATGGAGGAACCGTGTAATACACGTTTCTTATTCCTCTTTAGCAAGAGATCATGAAGATTCTGTACATGAGGGCTGCTATTACCTATGTTGCAGCTTCTAAACCCTGATTATGTATAGCCCACAGCAGATGGCCTGTTGATTTTTAGGACTGGGGACTGCTAAAACCCCGATTCTTTCTCTTCCTTGGAAAGGGGCCGAGTATTTTCCTGTATATAAGGACTCCCATTACATAGATCCTGCTTCGAAACTCTGATTCTTTTTTAGCCCTTTCCAAGATGGCCTGTAGATTTTTGTGATTGAGGACTCGTGTAACTCAAATTCCTTATTCTTTCTTAACAAAATGTCATGTAGTTGCCTGTATATAAGGACTCCAGTTCCCCAGATTCATGCTTAAAACACCCTGATTCATGTTTAGCCCATAGCAAGACGACATGGAGCTCTTTGGGGATTGAGGACATGAGTAACGCAGACTCCATATTCTTATTTAGCAATAGACAGTGAAGTTTCCTGTATGTGACGACTTCCATTACGCAGATTTCAAATTCAAAAACCTGATTCGTGGTTACCTCTGAGGAAGACAGCCTGTAGCTTTTGGGAATGAGGACTCATTTAACCAAGATTTCTTATACTCCCTTAGCAATATGTCATGAAGTTTCCTGTGTATGACGACTCCCATTTCCCAGCTTCCCGCTTCACTCTGCATGATGCCAAGACAGCTCCTGGTGACCGAGAATTCCATTTGTTTGGATGTCAAGAGAAAGACCCTCATAATGTTTTTTGGGAACTGGAATCCAAGATTCCTGATTCCCCTTCACCAGACCTCCCCAAAATGTGGAATCCTCAAAACCCAACATCCGAATTCCAACTTGCCTGACAACAAGAATTTTCTGTACTTTCAGGTCACCTGAATCTAGGGATTTCATACCAATATACCTTTTGATTCTGGGGAACATGATTATTTTCGTAGATGTTCCCAGGACAAAAAAGGATTTGTAGGGCCAGATTCTTGATTACTACTAACAAGAGGACAAGAAAGTTCCTGTGGATCTGTAATGAAAGATTTAGCGTATCAACGGAGCAAGTATCTCTGAAAAATGTAGGATCCCAGAAGCCCAGATTGCTGATTAAACCATATCAACAGGCCCTGGAGATTCCGGATAAAGAGAACTCCTAGAACCGGATATTGTTTTCGTTCTCAGCAAGATGACCTGATTTTCCCTGTCGATGTGTATTTCAAACTCTGTATACAAAAAGACAGATGCCCAGAAATTTCCTAGGGTCGTGGAATCAATGATTCCACGTTAACTTTATAAATACTTACCAAACATTTGGCAAATGCAAAACCCTTGTCCCCTCTCAAAATAAAAAGAGACATGGAATGGGAAGATTTACAGGGTTCACCTTAAGTCCAGAGTTACATACAAATATGGCAAGAAGATTCTTTTTATCCTGGAATATGGCCTTAGTTGTTCTGAGGAACCTAACAGACATGGAGTGCCCGATAACCGTTTACAACTTTAAAAAGGACCAGAAGGTTGCTGGAGTCCTGAAATTTCAGATGCATAATATCCGCATGCTAAATTGCTCTGTAACATTTGGAGAGCTCGAAGCGCTGTTTCTTGTTAGTGCCATAGCAGACACCGTGGGAATTTTTTGGATTGAGGACTCGTACAACAAAGTTCTTTATTCTTCCTTAGTTAGAGGACGTATAGTGTCCTGTATGTGAGGACTCTCTTTCCCTAGATTCCTGTTTCGAAACCCTGATTCTTTTTAGCCCTTAGTAAGATGCCATGTAGAGTTTTTGATTGAGGAACCGTGTAAAACAGATATCTTCTTTTTTCTTAGCAAGAGGCCACGTAGTTTGCTGTATATGAGGACTGCTATTACCCACATTCATGTCTCGAATCTCTAATTCTTCTTTAGCTGTCAGCAAGATGCCCTGTAGATATTCAGGATTGAGGACTCATATAACCCAGATTCCTTATTTTTAGCAAAAGCCATGCAGTAGCTAATATATGAGTACTTTCTTTCCCACATCCATGGGTCAAAACCCTGATGCTTGTGTAGACCTTAGGAAGACGCCATGGAATTTTTTGGGAATAGAGAAACATGTCACTCAGATTCCTTATTCTTTCTTAGGTAAAGTCCGTGCTGGTGCCTGTATATGAGGATTTCATTTCCCTAGAATATGCTTCAAAACCCCAAATTCGTGTTTAGCCCTTAGCAAGACACCCTGAAGTTTTTTTGGGGGATTGAGGACACGTTTAAACCAGATTCCTCATTCTTCTGTAGCAATAGACAGTGCAGTTTCCTGGATATGAGGACTCCAATTATCCAGATTCCTTTTCCCAAAACCTGCTTGGTGGTTATCTCTTAGCAAGACACTCTGTAGGTTTGTAATGGAGGACTCGTGTGAACAAGATTCCTTATTTTTCCACAGCAGTAGGTCGTGTAGTGTTCTGTATATGAGGACTCCCATTACTGAAATTCCTGCTTCATACTCAGGTAGATCCCGAGACATTTCCTGGTGTCCTAGAATTCCAGTTGATTGCATATCAAGAGAAAGACTCCCGAAAAGGTCTTGTGGAATTGGAACCCAAGATTCCTGGTTCCGTATTCAAAAGACACCCCAAAAATATGGTGACATAGAATACCAGAATGCTGATTAAACCTTATCAAGAGACCTTGTAGATTTAGGCGATTGAGAACACCAAGAACCGGATTCCCTTTCCATTCTCAGCAGGAAGCCCTGATTTTCGCTGTCTATGTGGATTCCAAAATTCTGTATACAAAAATGCAGAAGCACAGATGTTTCCTAGGGACGTGGAATCCATGATTCCTGGTTACATTTTAATAATTCGTACTAAATTTTTGGCAATTGCAAAACCCTCGGCCCCTCTCCAAATAAAAGTACAACGGAAATTTAAGAATTGCCAAGTTCATCTTAAGACATGAGTTATATCCAAATACCTCACGAAGATAAATTTGTTCCAGTAATTTGGCCTTAGTTGTCCTGTGGACCCTAAGGGACTTGTACTACCAGATACACGTTTACAACTCTCAAGAGGACCAGAATGTTGCTGGAGTCCTGAAAAGACTGATTCATAATACCCACATGCCAAATATCTCTGAAACATGAGACGAGCTCTAAGCCCTGATTCTTGTTTATCCCGTAGCAAAACACCCTGAGAATTTTTCAGATTGGGTACTAGTGTATCACAGATTCCTTATTCTTCCATATCAAGGGGCAGTGTAATGTCCTGTATATGAGGACTCCCTTTCCCAAGAACCCTGTTTGGAAACCCTGATTCTTGTTTAGCCCTTAGCAAGATGTCATGTAGATATTGTGATGGAGGAACCGTGTAAAACAGGTTTATTATTTCTCCTCAGCAAGAGATCGTGTAGATTCTGTATATGAGGAATGCTATTACCTATGGTGTAGCTTTTAAACCCTGATTCTTGTTTATCACACAGCAGATGGCCTGTGGATTTTTAGGACTGAGGACTGCTATAACCCCGATTCTTTCTCTTCCTTGACAAGAGGCCGTGTATTTTCCTGTATAATAGGACTCTCATTACATAGATCCTATTTCGAAACTCTGATATTTTTTAGCCCTTTCTAAGATGCCCTGTAGATTTTTGGGATTGAGGACTCGTGTAAACCAGATTCCTTATTCTTTCTTCGCAAAATGTCATGCAGTTGCCTGTATATAAGAACTGCATTTCCTCAGATTCATGCTTGAAACACCCTGATTCGTGTTCAGCCCATAGCAAGATTACCTGAAGCTCTTTTGGGATTGAGGAAACGAGTAACACAGATTCCTTATTCTTATTTAGCAATAGGCAGTGAAGTTTCCTGTATGTGAGGACTCCCATTACCCAGATAACCACTTCAAAATCCTGATTCGTGGTTACCTCTGAGGAAGACGGCCTGTAGGTTTTGGGTTTGAGAACTCATATAACCAACATTCCTTATACTTCCTTAGAAATATGACGTGTAGTTTCCTGTATATGACGATTCCCATTACCCAGCATCCCGCTTCACTCTGCAGGATGCCAAGACAGATCCTGGTGACCGAGAATTCCAGTAGTTTGGATATCAAGAGAAAGACGCCCAAAAAGTTCTTTGCGAACTGGAATCCAAGACTCCTGGTTCCCCTTCACCAGACCTCCCCAAAATATGGAATCTTCAAAACCCAACATCCCAATGCCAACCTGCCCAACCAAAAGAATTTTCTGTAGCTTGAGGTCAGCTGAATCGAGGGATTTTGTGCCAATATGCCTTTTGATCGTGGGGAACATGATTATGGTCGAAGATATTCCTAGGATACAAAAGGATTTGTAGGGAAAGATCTTTGATTACAACAAACAAGAGGACCAGAGAGTTCCTGTGGATCTGTACTGACAGATTTAGCGTATCCATGGTGCAAGTAGCTCTGAAAAATGTAGGAACCCAGAATCCCAGATTGCTGATTAAACCTTATCAAGAGGCCCTGGAGATTCCGGATAATGAGAACTCCTAGAACCGGATATTCTTTTCGTTCTCAGCAAGATGCCCTGATTTTCCCTGTTGATGTGGATTCCAAACTCTGTATACAAAAAGAGAGATGCCCAGAAGTTTCCTAAGGACGTGGAATCATTGATTCCATGTTAAGTTTAAAAAAACTTATCAAACATTTGGCAACTGCAAAACTCTTGTCCCCTCTCAAAATAAAAAGAGACATGAAATGGGAAGAATTACAGGGTTCACCTTAAGAATAGAGTTACATACAAATATGACAAAAAGATTCTTTTTTTCCTGGAATATGACCTTAGTTGTTCTGAGGAACCTAACAGACATGGAGTGCCCTATAACCGTTTACAACTTTAAAAAGGACCGGAAGGTTGCTGGAGTCCTGAAACGACCAATTTGTAATATCCTCATGCTAAATTGTTCCACAACATTTGTAGAGCTCGAAGCCCTGTTTCTTTTTTGTGCCAGAGCAGACACCGTGGGAATTATTTTGATTGAGGACTCGTATAACAAAGATTCTTTATTCTTCCTTAGTTAGAGGCCGTGTAGTGTCCTGTATTTGAGGACTCTCTTTCCCAAGATTCCTGTTTCAAAACCCTGATTCTTGTTTAGCCCTTAGTAAGACACCATGAATATTTTTGATAGAGTAACCGTGTAAAACAGATTTCTTCTTTTTTCTTAGCAAGAGGCCATGTAGTTTCCTGCATATGAGGACTCCTATTACCCACATTCATGCCTCGAACACCTGATTCTTCTATAGCCGTCAGCAAGATGCGCTGTACATATTCAGGGTTGAGGACTCGTATAAGCCAGATTCCTTATTTTTAGCAACAGCCGTGTAGTAGCTAGTATATGAGTACTTTCTTTCCCACATACATCCGTCGAAAGCCTGATGCTTGTTTAGACCTTAGGAAGAAACCGTGGAGTTTTTTGGGGATAGAGAAAACATGTCACCCAGATTCCTTATTCTTTCTTAGGAAAAGTCCGTGCTGTGCCTGTATATAAGGATTTCATTTCCCTAGATTATGCTTCCAATACCTAAATTCGTGTTTAGCCCTTAGCAAGACATCCTGAAATTTTTTTTGGGATTGAGGACACATTTAAACCAGATTCCTTATTATTCTGTAGCAATAGACAGGGCAGTTTCCTGGATATGGGACTCCCATTATCCAGATTCTTACTCCCAAAACCTGCTTGGTGGTTATCTCTTAGAAGGACACTCTGTAGGTTTATAATGGAGGAATCTTTTAACCAAGATTCCTTATTTTTCCACAGCAATAAGTCGTGTAGTGTTCTGTATATAAGGACTCCCATTACTGAAATTCCTGCTTCATTCTCAGCAAGACCCCAAGACATTTCCTGGTGACCTAGAATTCCAGTTGATTGCATATCAAGAGAAAGACTCCCGAAAAGGTTTTGTGGAATTGGAACCCAAGATTTCTGGTTCCCGTTACAAAAGACACCCTAAAAATATGGCGACATAGCAGCCCAGATTGCTGATTAATCCTTATCAAGAGACCTTGTATATTTAGGCGATTGAGAACTCCAAGAATCGGATTCCCTTTCCGTTCTCAGCAACATGCCCTGATTTTCCCTGTCTATGTGGATTTCGAAACTCTGTATTCCAAAATGCAGATGCCCAGATTTTTCCTAGGGACGTGGAATCCATGATTCCTGGTTACGTTTTAAAAATACGTACTAAATATTTGGCAATTGGAAAACCCTCGGCACCTCTCCAAATAAAACTACAAGCGGAAATTTAAGAATTGCCAAGTTCATCTTAAGACATGTTATATCCAAATATCGCAAGAAGATACATTTGTTCCAGAATTTGACTTTAGTAGTCCCGAGGAACTTAAGGGACTTGTACTACCAGATACCCGTTTACAACTCTCAAGAGAAACAGAATGTTGCTGGAGTCCTGAAAAGACTGATCCATAATACCCACAAGCCAAATATCTCCAAAACATGAGACGAGAGCGTAGCCCTGATTCTTGTTTATCCCGTAGCAAGACACCCTGAGAACTTTTCGGATTGGGGACTAGTGTATCACAGATTCCTTATTCTTCCTTATCGATGGGCCATGTAGTGTCCTGTATATGAGGACTCACTTTCCCAAGATACCTGTTTGGAAACCCTGATTCTTGTTTAGCCCTTACCAAGATGTCATGTAGATATTGTGATGGAGGAACCGTGCAATACAGGTTTCTTATTCCTCTTTAGCAAGAGATCGTGTAGATTCTGTACATGAGGACTGCTATTACCTATGTTGCAGCTTCTAAACCCTGATTATGTTTAGCCCACAGCAGATGGCCTGTTGATTATTAGGACTGGGACTGCTAAAACCCTGATTCTTTTTCTTCTTTGGCAATGGGCCGTGTATTTTCCTGTATATAAGGACTCTCATTACATAGATCCTGCTTCAAAACTCTGATTTTTTTAGCTCTTTTCAAGATGCCCTTTAGATTTTTGGGATTGAGGACTCGTGTAACTCAGATTCCTTATTCTTTCTTAGCCAAAGGTCATGTATTTGCCTGTATACAAGGAATCCATTTCCCCAGATTCATGCTTAAAACACCCTGATTCGTGTTTAGCCCATAGCATGACGACCTGAAGCTCTTTGGGGATTGAGGACAAGAGTTACGCAGATTCCTTATCTTACTTAGCTATAGGCAGTGAAGATTCCTGTAAGAGGACTCCCTTTATCCAGATTTCAAATTCTAAAAGCTGATTCGTGGTTACCTATGAGGAAAACCGTCTGTAGTTTTTGGGAATGAGGACTCATGTAACCAAGATTACTTATACTTCCTTATCAATATGACGTGTAGTTTCCTGTATATGATGACTCCCATTACCCAGCTTCCCGCTTCAATCTGCAGGATGCTGAGACAGTTCCTGGTGACCGAGAATTTCAGTTGTTTGGATATCAAGAGAAACATTCCCATAATGATTTCTGGGAACTGGAATCCAAGATTCCTGATTCCCCTTCACCAGACCTCCCCAAAATGTGGAATGTTCAAAACCAAACATCCCAATTCCAACCGGCCCAACCACAAGTATTTTCTATAGTTTCAGGTCACCTGAATCGAGAGACTTTGTACCAATATCCCTTTTGTTTCTGGGGAACATGATTATTGTCGTAGATGTTCCTAGGACAAAAAAGTATTTGTAGGGCCAGATTCTTGATTACAAACAACAAGAGGACCAGAAAGTTACTTTGGATCTGCAATGACAGATTTAGCATATCAACGGAGCAAGTAGCTCTGAAAAACGTAGGATCCCAGAAGCCCAGATTGCTGATTAAACCCTATCAAGAGACCCTGGAGATTCCAGATAATGAGAACTCGTAGAACCGGATATTCTTTTCGTTCTCAACAAGATGCCCTGATTTTCCCTGTCGGTGTGGATTCCAAACTCTGTATACAAAAGAAAGATGCCCAGAAATTTCCTAGGGACGTGGAATCAATGATTCCATGTTAACTTCAAAAATACTTTCCAAACATTTGGCAAATGCAAACCGCTTGTCCCCTCACAAAAAAGAGTCATGGAATGGGAAGAATTACAGGGTTCACGTTAAGACCAGAGTTCATACAAATCTGGCAAGAAGATTCTTTTTATCCTGGAATATGACTTTAGTTGTTCTCAGCAACCTAACAGACATGGAGTGTCCGATAACCGTTTACAACTTTAAAAAGCACCAGAAGGTTGCTGGAGTCCTGAAATGACCGATTCGTAATATCCGCATGCCAAATTTCTCCGTAACATTTGGAGAGCTCGAAGCCCTGTTTCTTGTTTGTGCCATAGCAGACACCGTGGGAATTTTTTGGATTGAGGACTCGTACAACAAAGATACTTTATTCTTCCTAAGTTAGAGGCCGTGTAGTGTCCTGTATGTGAGAACCCTCTTTCCATTGATTCCTGTTTCGAAACCCTGATTCTTGTTTAGCCCTTAGTAAGACGCCATGTAGATTTTTTGAGAACGGAACCGTTTAAAACAGATTTCCTCTTTTTTCTTAGCAAGAGGCCATGCAATTTGCTGTATTTGAGGACTGCTATTACCCACATTCATGCCTTGAATCCCTGATTCTTCTTTAGCCCTCAGCAAGATGCCCTGTAGATATTCAGGAATGAGGACTCATATAACCCAGATTCCTTATTTTTAGCAACAGTCGTGTAGTAGCTAGTTTATGACTACTTTATTTCCCACATACATGCGTCGAAACCCTGATGCTTGTTTAGACCCTAGGAAGACGCCATGGAGGTTTTGGGGATTGAGAAAACAAGTCACCCAGATTCCTTATTCTTTCTTAGGAAAAGTTCTTGCTGTTGCCTGTATATGAGGATTTCATTTCCCGAGATTATGCTTCAAAAATCCAAATTCGTGTTTACCCCTTAGCAAGACACCCTGAAGTTTTTTTGGGGATTGAGGACAAATTTAAACCAGATTCATTATTCTTCCTTAGCAACAGAGAGTGTAGTTTCCTGGATATGAGGATTCCAATTTTCCAGATTCGTACTCCCAAAACTTCCTTGGTGGTTGTCTCTTAGCAAGACACTCTGTAGGTTTGTAATGGAGGTCTCGTGTAAACAAGATTCCTTATTTTTCCATAGCAGTAGGTCGTGTCGTGGTCTGTGTATGAGGACACTGCAATTCCTGCTTCATTCTCAGCAAGACCTTGGGACATTTCCTGGTGACCTAGAATTCCAGTTGATTGCATATCAAGAGAAAGACTCCCGAAAAGGTCTGTGGAATTGGAAGCCAAGAATCCTGGTTCCTTTTTCAAAAGAAACCCTAACAATATGGCGACATAGAAGCCCAGATTGCTGATAAAACCTTATCAAGAGACCTTGTAGATTTAGGCGATTGAGAACTCCAAGAACCGGATTCCCTTTCCGTTCTCAGCAAGATGTCCTGATTTTCCCTGTCTATGTGGATTCCAAAACTCTGTATACAAAAATGCGGATGCCCAGATGTTTCCTAGGAACGTGGAATCCATGATTCCTGTTTACATTTTAATAATTCGTACTAAATATTTGGCAATTGCAAATTCCTCAGCCCCTCTCCAAATAAAGTACAAACGGAAATTTAAGAGTTTCCAAGTTCATCTTAAGACATGAATTATATCCAATACGGCAAGAAGATACATTTGTTCCAGGAATTTGGCCTTAGTTGTCTCGAGGAATCTAAGGGACTTGTACTATCAGATACCGTTTTACAACTCTCAAGAGGAACAGAATATTGCTGGAGTCCTGAAAAGACTGATTCATAATACCCACAAGCCAAATATCTCCGAAACATGAGATGAGCTTGAAGCCCTGGTACTTGTTATCCCGTAGCAAAACACCCTGAGAATTTTTCCGATTGGGGACGAGTGTATCACAGATTCTGTATTCTTCAATAGCGAGGGGCGGTGTAATGTCCTGTATATGAGGACTCCCTTTCCCAAGAACCCTGTTTGGAAACACTGATTCTTGTTTAGCCTTAGCAAGATGTCATGTAGATATTGTGATGGAGGAACCCTGTAAAACAGGTTTCTTATTTCTCCTCAGCAAGAGATCATGTAGATTCTGTATATGAGGAATGCTATTACCTATGGTGCAGCTTTTAAACCCTGATTCTTGTTTATCACAAAGCAGATGCCTTGTGTTTTTTTAGAACTGAGGACTGCTATAACCCCGATTCTTTTTCTTCCTTGACAAGAGGCCATGTATTTTCCTGTATAATAGGAATCTCATTACATGGAACCTGTTTCAAAACTCTGATTCTTTTTTAGCCCATTCAAAGTTGCCCTGAAGATTTTTGGGATTGAGGACTCGTGTAAACCAGATTCCTTATTCTTTCTTCGCAAAAGGTCATGTAGTTGCCTGTATATAAGGACTGCATTTCCTCAGATTCATGCTTAAAACACACTGATTCGTGTTTAGTCCATAGCAAGACCACCTGTAGCTCTTTTGTGATTTAGGACACGAGTAATGCAGATTCCTTATACTTTCTTAGCAATAGGCAGTGAAGTTACATGTATGAGAGGTTGCCCATTACCTAGATCCCTACTTCAGAAACCTGATTTGTGTTTACCTCTGACGCAAACAGCCTGTAGTTTTTGGGTTTGAGGACTCATATAGCCAAGATTCCTTATACTTCCTTAGAAATATGACGTGTAGTTTCCTGTATATGAAAATTCCTAATACCCAGCATCCCGTTTCACACTGCAGGATGTCGGGACATTTCCTGGTGACCGAGAATTCCAGTTGTTTGTATATAAAGAGAAAGACGCCCTTTATGTTCTTTGTGAACTGGAATCCAAGATTCCTTGTTCCCCTTCACAAGACCTCCCCAAAATGTGGAATGTTCAAAGCACAAAATCCCAATTATGACCTGCCCACCCACAAGAATTTTCTGTAGCTTGACATCACCTGAATCGAGGGATTTTTTGCCAATATGCCTTTTGATTCTGGGGAACATTATTATGGTCGTAGATGTTCCTAGGATGCACAAGGATTTGTAGGGCCAGACCCTTGATTACAACTAACATGAGGACCAGAAATTACCCGTGGATCTGTACTGACAGATTCAGCGACTCCACGGTGCAAATAGATCTGAAAAATGTAGGGACCCAGAAGCCCAGATTGCTGATTAAACCTTATCAAGAGGACCTGGAGATTCCAGATAATGTGAACTCCTAGAACCGGATATTCTTTTCGTTCTCTGAAAGATGCCCTGATTTTCCCTGTCAATGTGGATTCCATACTCTGTATCCATAAAGACAGATGCCCAGAAGTTTCCTAGGGACATGGATTCAACGATTCCACGTTAACTTTAAAAATACGTACTAAACATTTGGCAACTGCAAAACCCTTGTCCCCTCTCAAAATAAAAACAGACATGGAAGGGGAAAGATTACAGGTTTCACCTTAAGACCAGAGTTACATCTAAATATGGCAAGAAGATTCTTTTTGTCCTGGAATCTGGCATTTGTTGTTCCGAGGAACCTAACGAACTTGGAATGTCCGATACCCGTTACAAGTTTCAAGAGGACCAGAATGTTGCTGGAGTCCTGAAATGACCGATTCCTAATATCCGCATGCTAAATTTTTCTGATAAAATTTGGGGAGCTGGAAGCCCTGTTTCTTGTTTGGCCCATAGCAGAAACCCTAGGAATTTTTGTATTGAGGACTCATACAAAAAGATTTCTTATTTGTCCTTAGTTGTAGGTCGTGTAGTGTCCTGTATGTTTGGACTCTCTTTCCCTAGATTCCTGTTTTGAAACCCTGATTCTTGTTTAGCCCTTAGTAAGACGTCATGTAGATTTTTTGATAGAGGAACCGTGTAAAACAGATTTCTTCTTTTTTCTTAGCAAGAGGCGATGTAGTTTCCTGCATATGAGGACTGGTATTACCCACATCCATACCTCGAATCCCTGATTCTTCTTTAGCCGTCAGCAAGATGCCCTGTAGATTGTCAGAACTGAGGACTCGTATAACCCAGATTCCTTATTTTTGCAACACCCGTGCAGTTGCCTGTATATGAGTACTCCCTTTCCCAGGTACATGTGCTGAGGACTGCTATAATCCCGATTCTTTTTCTTCCTTGGCAAGGGGCGGTGTAATTTCCTATATATTAGGATTCTCATAACATAGATCGTGTTTTGAAACTCTGATTCTTTCTAGCCCATTCCAAGATTCCCTGTGGATTTTTGGGATAGAGGACTCGTGTAAACCTGGTTCCTTATTCTTTCTTAGCTAAAGGTCTTGTAGTTGCCTGTATACAAGGACTCCATTTTCCCAGATTCGTGCTTAAAATATGCTTATAACCCTGATGCTTGTTTAGATTTTTGGTAGACACTGTGTAGCTTTTTGGCGATTGAGAACCCATGTCACCCAGATTCCTTATTCTTTTAGGAAAGTCCGTGCAGTTGCCTGTATATGAGTATTTCATTTCACTAAATTTTGCATCTAAAACCGAAATTCTTGTTTAACCCTTAGCACGACACACTGAAGCTTTTTTGGGGGATTGAGGACATGTGTAAACCAGATTTCTTAGTCTTCCTTAGCAGTGGACAGTGCAGTTTCCTGTATATGAGGGCTCCCATTATCCAGATTTCTACGCCCAAAACCTGATTAGTGGTTATCTCATAGCATGAGGCTCTGTAGCTTTTTGGGATGGAGGACTCGTTTAAACAAGATTCCTTAATCTTCCATAGCAATAGGTCCTGTAGTGTTCTGTATATGAGGACTCCCATAACAGAAATTCCTGCTTCATACTCAGCAAGATGCCAAGACATTTTCTGGTGACCTAGAATTCCAGTTGATTGCCTATCAAGAGAAAGAATCCCAAAAAGTTCTTGTCAAATTCGAACCCAAGATTCCTGGTTCCCTTTTCAAAGGACACCCTAAAAATGTGGCGAAATAGAAACCCAGATTGCTGATTAAACCTTATCGCGAGACTTTGGAGATTTAGGCGATTGAGAACTGCAAGAACCGGATTACCTTTCTGTTCTCAGAAAGATGCCCTGATATTCCCTGTCTATGTGGATTCCAAAACTCTGTATTCACAAGTGCAGATGCCCAGATGTTTTCTAGGGACGTGGACTCCATGATTCCTGGTTACATTTTAATAATTCGTACTAAATATTGGTCAACTGCTGAACCCTCCTCACCTCTAAAAATAAAAGTACAAACGGATATTTAAGGATTACCAAGTTCATCTTAAGACCAGAGTTACATCCAAATACTGCAAGAAGATACTTTTATTACAGGAATTTGGCCTTAGTTGTCCCGAGTAACCTAAGGAACTTTTACTACCAGACACCTGTTTACAGCTCTGAAGAGGACCAGAATGATGCTGGAGTCCTAAAAACACTGATTCATAACACCCACAAGCCAAATATCTACGAAACAAGAGATGAGCTCGAAGCCATGATTGTTGTTTATCCCGTAACACAACATCCTGAGAATTTTTCGGAATGGGGACTAGTGTATAACAGATTCCTTATTCTTCCTTATCGAGGGGTTGTGTATTGTCCTGTATATGAGAACTCCCTTTCCCGAGATACCTGTTTGGAAACCCTGATCCTTGTTTAGCCCTTACCAAGATGTCATGAAGATATTGTGATGGGGAACCATGTAATACCGTTTTCTTACTCCTCTTTAGCAAGAGATCATGTAGATTCTGTACATGAGGACTGCTATTACCTATGTTGCAGCTTCTAAACCTGATTATGTTTGGACCACAGCAGATGGCCTGTTGATTTTGAGGACTTGGGACTGTTGAATCCCCGATTCTTTTTCTTCCTTGGCAAGGGGTCGTGTATTTTCCTGTATATAAGGACTCTCATTACATGGATCTTACTTCGAAACTCTGATTCCTTTTTAGCCCTTTCCAAGATGCCCTGTAGATTTTTGGGAATGAAGACTCGTGTAACTCAGACTCCTTATTCTTTCTTAGCAAAAGGTCATGTAGTTGCCGGTATATAAGGACTCCATTTCCCCAGATTCATGTTTAAAACACCCTGATTCGTGTTTAGCCCATAGCAAGACAACATGAAGCTCTTTGGGGATTGAGGACATGAGTAACGCAGACTCCTTATTCTTACTTAGCAATAGGCAGTGAAGTTTCCTGCATGTGAGGACTCCCATTACCCAGATTTCAAATTCAAAAACCTGATTTGTGGTTACGTCTGAGGAAGACGGCCTGTAGTTTTTTGGAATGAGGACTTATGTAACCAAGATTCCTTATACTTCCTTAGCAATATGACGTGTAGTTTCCTGTATATGACGACTCCTATTACCCAACTTCCCACTTCATTCTGCATGATGCCGAGAGAGTTCCTGGTGACCGAGAATTTCAGTTGTTTGGATATCAAGAGAGACTCCCATAAAGTTTTTGGGAAATGGAATCCAATATTCCTGATTCCCCTTCACCAGACCTCCCCAAAATGTGGAATCCTCAAAACCAAACATCCCAATTCCAACCTGCCCGACATCAAGAATTTTCTGTAGTTTCAGGTCACCAGAATCGAGGAATTTTGTACCAATATGCCTTCTGATTCTGGGGAACATGATTATTTTCGTAGATATTCCTAGTACAAAAAAGGATTTGTAGGGCCAGATCCTTGATTACAAATAACAAGAGGATCAGAATGTTCCTGTGGATCTGTACTGACAGGTTTAGCATATCAACGGACCAAGTAGCTTTGAAAAATGTATTGACCCAGAAGCCCAGATTGTGGATTAAACCTTATAAAAGGCCCTGGAGATTCCGGATAATGAGAACTCCTAGAACCGGATATTCTTTTTGTTCTCAGCAAGATGCGCTGATTTTCCCTGTTGATGTGTATTTCAAACTCTGTATATAAAAAGACAGATGCCCAGAAATTTCCTAGGGAGGTGGAATCAATGATTCCACGTTAACTTTAAAAATAATTTTCAAACATTTGGCAATGCAAAACCCTTGTCCCCTCTCAAAATAAAAAGAGACATGGAATTGGAAGAATTACAGGGTTCACTTTAAGACCAGAGTTACATGCAAATGAGGCAAAAAGATTATTTTTATTCTAGAATATGGCCTTAGTTGTTCCGAGGAACCTAACAGACATGGAGTGCCCCATAAACTTTTATAACTTTAAAAACGACCAGAAGGTTGCTGGAGTCTTGAAATGACCGATTCGTAGTATCCACATGCTAAATGGCTCCGTAACATTTGGAGAGCTCGAAGCCCTGTTTCTTGTTTGTGCCATAGCAGACACCGTGTGAATTTTTTGGATTGAGGACTCGTACAACAAAGATTCTTTATTCTTCCTTAGTTAGAGGCCATGTAGTGCCCTGTAGGTGAGGACTCTCTTTCCCTAGATTCCTGTTTCGAAACCCTGATTCTTGTTTAGCCCTTAGCAAGACACCATGTAGATTTTTTTATAGAGGAACCGTGTAAAACAGATTTCTTCTTTTTTCTTCGCAAGAGGCCGTGTAGTTTGCTGTATACGAAGACTGCTATTACCCACATTCATACCTCGAATCCCTGATTCTTCTTTAGCCGTCAGCAAGATGCCCTGTAGATATTCAGGATTGAGGATTCATATAACCCAGATTCCTTATTTTTAGCAACAGCCGTGCAGTAGCTAGTATATTAGTACTTTCGTTCTGACATACATGCGTCAAAACCCTGATGCTTGTTTAGACCTTTGAAAGACGCCCTGGAGTTTTTTGGGGATTGAGAAAACATGTCCCCAAGATTCCATATTCTTTCTACTGAAATATCCGTGCTGTTGCCTGTATATGACGATATCATTTCGCTAGATTATGCTTCAAAAACCCAAATTCATGTTTAACCTTAGAAAGACACCCTGAAGTTTTTTTTGGGATTGAGGACACGTTTAAACCAGATTCCTTATTCTTCCTTAGCAATAGACAGTGCAGTTTCCTGGATATGAGGACTCCCATTATCCAGATTCCTACTCCCAAAACCTGCCTGATGATTAACTCTTAGCAAGACACTCTTTAGGTTTGAAATGGAGGACTCGTGTAACCAAGATTCCTTATTTTTCCATAGGAATAGGTCGTGTAGTGTTCTGTATATGAGGACTCACTTTACTAAAATTCCTGCTTCATTCTCAGCAATACCCTGAAACATTTCCTGGTGACTTAGAATTCCAGTTGATTGCATATCAAGAGAAAGACACCGGAAATGTCTTGTGGAATTAGAACCCAAGATTCCTGGTTCACTTTTCAAAAGACACCCTAAAAATATGGCGATATAGCAGCCCAGATTGCTGATTAAACCTTTTCAAGAGACCTTGTATATTTAGGCGATTGAGAATTCCAAGAACCGGATTCTCTTTCCGTTCTCAGCAAGATCCCCTGATTTTCCCTATGTGGATTCCAAAACTCTGTATACAAAAATACAGATGCCCAGTTGTTTCCTAGGGACGTGGAATCCATGTTTCCTGGTTACATTTTAATAATTCGGACCAAATATTTGGCAACTGCAAAACCCTCAGCCCCTCTCCAAATAAAAGTACAAACGGAAATTTAAATTTACCAAGTTCATCTTAAGACATGAGTTATATCCATATATGGCAAGAAGATACATTTGTTCCAGGAATTTGGCCTTAGTTGTCCCGAGGAACCTAAGGGACTTGTACTACCAGATAGCCGTTTACAACTCTCAAGTGGTCCAGAATGCTGCTGGAGTCCTGAAAAGACTGATTCATAATACAAGCAAGCAAAATATCTCTGAAACATGAGATGAACTCGAAGCCCTGATGCTTGTTTATCCCGTAGCAAAACACCCTGAGAGGTTTTCGGATTGGGGACTAGTGTATCACAGATTCCGTATTCTTCCATAGTGAGGGGCCGTGTACTGTCATGTATATGAAGACTCCCTTTCCCAAGGACCCTGTTGGAAACCCTGATTCTTGTTTATTCCTTAGCAAGATGTCATCTAGATATTGTGACGGAGGATTGGTGTAAAACAGATTTCTTATTTCTCCTCAGCAAGAGATCCTGTAGATTCTGTATATGAGGAATGCTATTACCTATGGTGCAGTTTTTAAACCCTGATTCTAGTTTATCACACAGCAGATGGCCTCTTGATTTTAAGGACTCAGGACTGCTATAACCCCGATTCTTTTTCTTCCTTAACAAGAGGCCGTGTATTTTCCTGTATAATAGGACTCTCATTACATAGATCCTGTTTCGAAACTTTGATTCTTTTTTAGCCCTTTAAATATGCCCTGTAGATTTTTGGGATTGAGGACTCGTGTAAACCAGATTCCTTATTCTTTCTTCGCAAAAGGTCATGTAGTTGCCTGTATATAAGGACTGCATTTCCTCAGATTCATGATTAAAACACCCTGATTCGTGTTTAGCCCATAGCGACACCACCTGAAACTCTTTTGGGATTGAGGACACGAGTAATGCACATTCTTATTCTTACTTAACAATAGTCAGTGAAGATTTCTGTATGTGAGGACTCCCATTACCCACATTCCTACTTCAAAATCCTTATTCGTGGTTACCTCTAAAGAAGACGGCCTGTAGTTTCTGGGTTTGAGGACTCATATAACCAAGATTCCTTATACTTCCTTAAAAATATGACATGAAGTTTCCTGTTTATGACGATTCCCATTACCCAGAATCCCGCTTCACTCTGCAGGATGCTGAGACTATTCCTGGTCAAGGGAATTCCAGTTGTTTGGATATCAAGAGAAAGACGCCCATAATGTTCTTTGCGAACTGGAATCCAAGATTCCTGATTCCCCTTCACAAGACCTCCACAAAATGTGGAATCTTCAAAACCCAATATCCCAATTCCGACCTCCCCACCCACAAGAATTTTCTGTAGCTTGAGGTCACCTGAATAGAGGGATTTTGTGCCAATATGCCTTTTGATTCTGTGAAACATGATTATGGTCGTAGATGTTCCTAGGATAAAAAAGGATTTGTAGGGCCAGATCCTTGATTACAACTAACAAGAGTACCAGAAATTTCCTATGGATCTGAACTGACAGATTTAGTATATCCACGGTGCAAGTACCTCTGAAAAATGTAGGGACTCAGAAGTCCAGATTGCTGATTAAACCTTATCATGAGGCCTTGGAGATTCCGGATAATGAGAACTCCTAGAACTGGATATTATTTTCGTTCTCAGCAAGATGCCTGATTTTCCCTGTCGATGTGGATTCCAAACTCAGTATACAAAAAGACAGATGCCCAGAAGTTTTCTAGGCATGTGGAATCAATGATTCCATGCTAACTTTAAAAATACGTACTAAACATTTGGCAACTGCAAAACCCTTGTCCCCTCTCAAAATAAAAATAGACACGGACTTGGAAGGATTACAGGGTTCACCTTAAGACCAGAGTTACAAACAAATATGGCAAGAAGATTCTCTTTGTCCTGAAATCTTACCTTAGTTTTTCCGAGGAACCTAACGGACTTGGAGTGCTCGATACCCGTTTACAATTTTCAAGAGGACCAGAATGTTGCAGGTGTCCTGAAATGACCGATTGTAATATGCGCATGCTAAATTGCTCCGAAACATTTGGGGAGCTCAAAGCCCTGTTTCTTATTTGTCCCATAGCAGACACCCTGGGAATTTTTTGGATTGAGGACTCGTACAACAAAGATTCTTTATTCTTCCTTAGTTGGCGACTGTGAAAGGGCCAGTATGTGAGGACTCTCTTTCCCAACATTCCTGTTTCAAAACCCTGATTCTTGTTTACTACTCAGTAAGACGCCATGTAGATTTTTTGATAGAGGAACCGTGTAAAACAAATTTCTTATTTTTTCTTAGCAAGAGGCCATGTAGTTTCCTGCATATAGGGACTGCTATCACCCACATTCATGCCTCGAATCCCTGATTCTTCTTTAGACGTCATCAAGATGCCCTGTAGATTGTCAGGACTGAGAACTCATATAACCCAGATTCCTGTTTTTGCACCAGCCGTGTAGTTGCCGGTATATGAGTACTCCCTTTCCCAGATACATAGACTGAGGACTGCTATAACCCCGATTCTTTCTCTTCCTTGGCAAGGGGTGGTGCATTTTCCTGTATGTTAGGACTCTCATAACATAGATCCTGTTTCAAAACTCTGATTCTTTTTTAGCCCATTCCAAGATTCCCTGTGGATTTTTGGGATTGAGGACTCATGTAAACTTCATTCCTTATTCTTTCTTAGCAAAAGGTCATGTAGTTGCTTGTATATAAGGACTCCATTTCCCCAGATTCGTTCTTAAAATACGCTTAAAACCCTGATGTTTGTTTCTACCTTTGGAAGACGCTGTGCAGTTTTTTGGGGATTGAGAACACATGTCACCCAGATTCCTTATTCTTTTTTAGGTAAAGTCCATGCAGTTGCCTGTATATGAGTATTTCATTTCACTAAATTAAGCTTCTAAAACCGAAATTTGTATTTAGCCCTTAGCACGATACACTCAAGTTTTTTTGGGTATTGAGGACACGTGTAATCCAGATTCCTTATTCTTCCTTAGCAGTGGACAGTGCAGTTTCCTGTATATGAGGACTCCCATTATTCATATTCCTATGCCCAAAACCTGATTAGTGGTTATCTCTTAGCATGAGGCTCTGTAGCTTTTTGGGATGGAGGACCCGTGTAACCAAGGTTCCTTATTTTTCCATAGCAATAGGTCCTGTAGTGTTCTGTATATGAGGACTCCCATTACAGAATTTCCTGATTCATTCTCAGCAAGATGCCGAGGCATTTCCTGGTGACCTAGAATTCCAGTTGATTGCCCATCAAGAGAAAGACTCCCAAAAATTTCTTGTCGAATTCGAACCCAAGATTCCTAGTTCTCTTTTCAAAGGACACTCTAAAAATGTGGCGAAATAGAAGCACAGATTGCTGATTAAACCTTAGCAAGATACCTTGTATATTTAGGCGATTGAGAACTCCAAGAACCGGATTCCCTTTCCGTTCTCAGCAAGATGCCCAGATTTTCCCTGTCTATGTGGATTCCAGAACTCTGTATACAAATTGCAGATGCCCAGATATTCCCCAGTGACGTGGAATCTATGATTCCTGGTTACATTTTAATAAATCATATAAAATATTTAGAAACTGCAATATCCTCGGTCCCTCTACAGATAAAAGTACAAACGGAAATTTAAGGATTACCAAGATCATCTTTAGACCCGAGTTACATCTAATTATGGCAAGAAGATATTTTTTTCTGGGAATCTGGCCTTAGTTTTCCTGAGGAAACTAAGGGACTTGTAATACCAGATTCCAGTTTGCAATTCTCAAGAGGACAAGAATGTTGCTGGAGTCCTGATATGACTGATTCATAATACCCACAAGTGAAATATCTCCGAAACATGAGACGACCTCGAAGCCCTGATTCTTGTTTATCCTGAAGCAAGACACACTGATAATTTTTTGAATTGGGGACTCGTGTATGACAGATTCCTTATTCTTCCTTAGCGAGGGGCCATGTCGTGTCCTCTATATGAGGACTCCCTTTTCCAGTATTCTGTTTGGAAACACTGATTCTTATTTAGGCCTTAGCAAGATGTCATGTAGATACTGTGATGGAGGAACCGTGTGAAACAGTTTTCTTATTTCTCCATAGCAAAGATCTTGTAGACTCTGCATATGAGGACTGCTTTTACATATGCTGCAGCTTCTAAACCCTGATTCCTGTTGAGCCCACAGCAGATGGCTTTTTTATTTTTAGGACTGAGGACTAATATAACCCCGATTCTTTTTCTTCCTTGGCAAGGGGAGGTGTATTTTCCTGTATATTAGGACTCTCCATACATAGATCCTGCTTCAAAACTCTGATTGATTTTTGGGCTTTCCAAGATGCCCTGTAGATTTTTGGGATTGAGGACTCATGTAATCCAGATTCCTTATTCTTTCTTAGCACAAGGTCATGTAGTTGCCTGTATATAAGGACTCCATTTCCCACAGACTCATGCTTAAAACTCCCTGATTCGGATGTAGCCCATAGCAAGACGACCTGAAGTTTTTTGGGGATTGAGGACACGAGTAACGCAGATTCCTTATCCTTTTTTTTTTTTTTGGAGTTGGAGTCTCACTCTGTCGCCCAGACTGGAGTGCAGTGGCCACTCCCGGCCACCATAGCCCCGACCCACTGGGCTCTGGTGATCCTTCCACCTCAGTTTTCCGAGTAGCCGGAATTACAGGAATGCGCCACCATGCCCGGCTGATTTTTTGATTTATTGTAGAGATGAGGTCTTGCTGCCCAGGAGGGTCTCGAACCCACGGGCTCAGGCAATCCACTCACCTCAGCTGCCCAAAGGCATGGGATTACAAGCTGAGCCACCGAACCCGGCTTGATTCCTTATTCTTACTTAGCAATTGATAGGGAACTTTCCTGTATGTGAGGACTCCCATTACTCAGATTCCTACTTCAAAACCTGATTCGTGGTTACCTCTTAGGAAGAGGGCCTGTAGTTTCTGGAATTGAAGACTCATGTAAACAAGATTCCTTATTCTTCCTTAGGAATATGACTTGTATTTTCCTGTATATGAGAACTGCTATTACCCTCATTCATGCCTCGAATCCCTGATTCTTCTCTAGCCGTCAGCAAGATGCCATGTAGATTTTCAGGACTGAGGATTCGTATGACTCAGATTCCTTATTTTTAGCAACAACAGTGCAGTTGCCTGCACATGAGTACTCCCTTTCCCAGATACATGCGTTGAAGCCTCATGCTTGTTTAAACCTTAGGAAGACGTCGTGTATTTTTGGGGGGATTGAGAACACATGTCACCCAGATTCCTTATTCTTTCTTAGGAAACGTCCGTGCAGTTGCATGTATATGAGGATTTCATTTCCCTAGATTATGCTTCAAAAACCCAAATTCCTGTTTATCCTTTAGCTAGACACCCTGAAAATTTTGGGGATTGAAGACACATGTGAATCAGATTCCGTATTCTTCCTTAGAAATAGAGAGTTCAGTATCCAGTATATCGGGACTCCCATTATCTAGATTCCTACTCCCAAATCCTGATTGTTGGTTATCTCTTAGGTAGACGCTCTGTAGGTTTTTGGATGGAGGACTCGTGTAAACAAGATTCCTTTTTATTCGTAGCAACAAGTCGTGTAGTGTTCTGAATATGGGGAGTCCCATTACTGAAATTCCTGCTTCATTCTCGGCAAATCGCCGAGACATTTCCTGGTGACTTAGAATTCCTGTTGCTTGGAAATCAAGAGAAAGACTCCCATAAAGTTCTTGTGGAATTGGAACCCAAGGTTCCTCGTTCCCTTTTCAAGAGACACACTAAAAATGTGGTGACATAGAAGCCCAGATTGCTGATCCAACCTTATCACGAGACCTTGTAGATTTAGACGATTGAGAACTCCAAGAACCGGATTCCCTTTACGATCTTAGCAAGATGCCTGATTTTACCTGTCTATGTTGATTCCAAAACTCTTTATACAAAAATCAGATGCCCAGATGTTTCCTAGGGATGTGGAATTCATGAATCCTAGTTACATTTTAATAATTCGTACTAAATATTTGGCAAATGCAAAACCCTCAGTCCCTCTCAAACTAAAAGTACAAACGGAAATTTAAGGATTACCAAGTTCCTCTTAAGACCAGAGTTACATCCACATACGGCAAGAACATACTTTTGTTCCGGGAATCTGGCCTTAGTTGTCCCGAGCAACCTAAGGGACTTGTACTACCAGATACCCGTTTACAACTCTCAAGTAGACAAGAATGCTGCTGGAGTCCTGAAATGTCTGATTCATAATACCCACAAGCCAAGTATCTCTAAAACATGAGATGAACTCGAACCCCTGATTCTTGTTTATCCCGTAGCAAGACAACCTGAGAATTTTTTGAATTGGGGACTCGTGTTTCACAGGTTCCTTATTCTTCCTTAGCGAGGGGCCGTGTAGTGTCCTGTATATGAGGACTCCCTTTCCCCAGTATCCTGTTTGGAAACCCTGATTCTTTTTTAGCCCTTAGCAAGATGTCATGTAGATACTGTGATGGAGGAACCATGTAAAACAGGTTTCTTATTTCTCCTTAGCAAGAGATCGTGTAGATTTTGTATATGAGGACTGCTTTTACCTATGTTGCATCTTCTAAACCCTGATTCTTGTTTAGCCCACTGTTGATGGCCTTTTGATTTTTAGTACTGAGGACTGCTATAACCCCGATTATTTTTTTTCCTTGTCAAAGGGCCATGTATTTCCATGTATATTAGGACTCTCCTTACAAAGATCCTGCTTTGAAACTCTGATTCTTTTTTAGTCCTTTCTAAGATGCCCTGTAGATTTTTGGGATTGAGGACTCGTGTAATCCAGATTCCTTATTCTTTCTTAGCACAAGGTCATATAGTTGCCTGTATATAAGGACTCTATTTCCCCAGATTCATGCTTAGAAAACCCTGATTCCTATTCAGACCATAGCAAGGCAATCTGAAATTTTTTGGGGATTGAGGACGAGAAACGCAGATTGTTTATTCTTACTTAGCAATAGGCAGTGGAGTTTCCTGTATGTGAGGACACCCATTACCAAGATTCGACTTCAAAAACCTGATTTGTGGTTACCTCTTAGGAAGACGGCCTGTAGTTTTTGGGATTGAGAACTCATATAACCAATATTCCTTATACTTCCTTACCAATATGACGTGTAGTTTCCTGTTTATGACTACTCCCATTACCCAGCTTCCTGCTTCACTCTGCAGGATGCCAAGACATTTCCTGGTGACCGAGAAATTCAGATGTTTGGATATCAATAGAAAGACTCCCATCATGTTCTTTGGGAACCTGAATCCGAGATTCCTGGCTCCCCTTCAAAAAACCTCCCCAAAATGTAGAATGTTCAAAACCCAACATCCTAATACCGACTTGCACATGCACGAGAATTTTCTGCAGTTTGAGGTCACCTGAATCAAAGGATTTTGTGGCAATATGCCTTTTGAATCTGGGGAACATGATTATGGTCGTAGATGTTCCTAGGACAGAAAAGGATGTGTAGGGCCAGATCCTTGATTACAACTAACAAGAGGACCAGAAAGTTCATGTGGATCTGTAATGAAATATTTAGCATATCCACAGAGCAAGTAGCTCTGAAAAATGTAGGGACACAGAAGTCCAGATTGCTGATTAACCTTATTAAGAGGCCCAGTAGATTCCGTTTAATGAGAACTCCCAGAACCCAATTACCTTTTCGTTCTCAGCAAGATGCCCTGATTTCCCTGTCGATGTGGATTGCAACACTGTATACAAAAAGACAGATGCCCAGAATTTCCTAGGAACGTGGAATCCATGATTCCTGGTTACCGTTAAAAATACATACTAAACATTTGGTAACTGCAAAACTTATAAACCCTCTCAAAATAAAAAGAGAAATGGAAGCTGAAGGATTACAGTGTTCATCTTAAGACCAGAGTTATATCCAAATATGGCAAGAAGATTCTTTTTGTTCTGGAATATGGCCTTAGTTGTTCCGAGGAACCTAACGAACTTGGAGTTCCCGATACTCGTTTACAACTTTCAAGAGGACCAGAATGTTGCTGGAGTCCTGAAATGACCGATTCATAATATCTGCATGCTAAATTGCTCCGAAACATTTGGGGAGCTCGAAACTCTGTTTCTTGTTTGTGCCATAGCAGACACCCTGGGAATTTCTTGGATTGAGGAATAGTACAACAAAAATTCTTTATTCGTAATTGGTTGGAGGCTGTGTAGTGTCCTGTATGTTAGGACTCTCTTTCCCTAGATTCTTGTTTTGAAACCCTGATTCTGGTTTAGCCCTTAGTAAGATGCCATGTAGATTGTTTCATAGAGGAACTGTGTAAAACAGATTTCTTTTTTCTTAGCAATAGGCCATGAAGTTTCCTGTATATGTGGACTGCTATTACCCACATTCATGCCTCGAATCCCTGATTCTTCTTTAGCCATCAGCAAGATGCCCTGTAGATTTTCAGTTCTGATGACTCGTATTTCCCAGATTCCTTATTATTACAACCTCGTGCAGTTGCCGGTATATGAGTACTCCCTTTCCCAGATATATGCCCCGAAACCCTCATGCTTGTTTAGACCTTAGGACGAAGCTATGCAGTTTTTTTGGGATTCAGAACATATATGACCCAGATTCCTTATTCCTTTTATGAAAAGTCCGTGCAGTTGCCTGTATATGAGCATTTCATTTCCCTAGATTATGCTTCAAAAACCCAAATTCGTGTTTAGCACTTAGCAAGACACTCTGAAGTGTTTTTGGTGTTTGAGGACACATGTATACCAGATTTCTTATCCTTTCTTAGCAAAAGAAAGTGCAGTTTCCTGTATATAAGGACTCCCATTATCCATACTCCTACTCCCAAAACCTGATTGGGTGTTATCTCTTAGCAAGATGCTCTGTAGGTTTTTGGGATGGAGGACTAGTGTATGCAAGATTCCTTATTCTTCTCTAGCAACAGTTTGTGTACTGTTCTGTATATGAGGACTCCCAATGCTGAAATTCCTGCTTCATTCTCAGCAAGACGCCGAGACATTTCTTTGTGACCTAGAATTACAGTTGCTTGGATATCAAGAGAAAGACTGCCATAAAGTTCTTGTGGAATTGGAACCCAAGATTCCTGGTTCCCTTTTCAAAAGACACCATAAAATATGGCGACATACAAGCCCAGATTACTGATTAAACCTTATCAAGAGACCTTGTAAATTAAGGCGATTGAGAACTCCAATAACCGGATTCCCGTTCTGTTCTCAGCAAGATGCCCAGATTTTCCCTGTCTATGTGGATTCCAGAACTCTGTATACAAATTGCAGATACCCAGTTGTTTCCCAGGGACGTGGAATTCATGATTCCTGGTTATATTTTTTTTTTATTGTGAAGTTGTGGGGTACAGTTAAGGATTAGGTATACAATTGCGTTTCATTCAGGCACCCTGTTGATATGGGGTGTTTCCCCATTCCCAGACAGATATTTGCTACTGTTAATCCCATCTCCCTCTCCCCAACATAGTTTCCCAGTACGGTCAGTCATTTTCGTATACTATTGCATTGGATGTTTAAGGTCCATTATATGAGTGAGAACATGTGATACTCGGATCTTTGTTTCTGTGAGAGTTCACTCAGTATTATAGACCCTAGTTCCATCCAGGTTGCTGCGAAATTCATGATTTTGTTCTTTTTTTATGGCTGTGTAGTATTCCATCCTGTATATGTACCATTTTCCCTGAAAACTGGAACAAGACAAGGATGCCCACTCTCACCCCTCCTGTTCAACATCGTATTGGCAGTCCTGGCTCGAGCAATCAGAGAAGAGAAGGCAATCAGGGGTATCCAAATAGGAAAAGAGGAAGGCAAGTCATCTCTCTTTGCAGATGACATGACTGTATACCTTGAAAACCCGAGAGAATCTGTCAAAAACCTCCTTACACTGATAAAGACCTTTGGCAAAGTCTCAGGATACAAAATAAATGTATAAAAGACAATCGTATTTCTCTACACCAATAATAAACAAACAGAAACCCAAATAAAAAGCACAATTCCATTCACAATAGCCACAAAAAATTGAAATACCTTGGCATCTTCCTAACCAGAGACGTGAAAGACCTTTACAAGGAAAACTACAAAACACTGCTCAAAGAAATCAAAGTTGACACAAACAAATAGAAAAATATCCCATGCTCATGGATCAGAAGAATCAAAATTGTGAAAATGTCCAACTTACCTAAGGCAACCTACAAATTCAATGCAATGCCCATGAAATTCCTGGTTACATTTTAATAAGCGTACTAAATATTTGGCAACTGCAAAACCCTCGGCCCGTCGCCAAATAAAAGTACAAACGGAAATTTAAGGATTACCAAGTTCATCTTAAGACCAGATTTACATCCAAATATGGCAAGAAGATACATTTGTTCCGGGAATCTGGCCTTAATTGTCCAAGGAACCTAAGGGACATGTACTACCAGATACACGTTTACAATTCTCACGAGGACCAGAATGTGGCTGGCGTCCTGAAATGACTGATTCATAATACCCAAAAGCCAAATATCTCCGAAACATGAGACGAACGTGAAGTCCTGATTTTGTTTTCCCGTAGAAGGCATCATGAGAATTTTTCGAATTGGGGAATCTTGTATCACAGATTCCTTATTCTTCCTTAGCGAGGGGCCATGTAGTGTCCTCTATATGAGGACTTCCTTTCCCCAGTATTTTGTTTGGAAACTCTGATTCTTGTTCAGCCCTTAGCAAGATGTCATGTAGATATTATGATGGAGGAACCGTGTAAAACAGGTTTCTTATTTCTCCTTAGCAAAGATCTTGTAGATTCTGTATATGAGAACTGCTTTTACCTATGTTGCAGCTTCTAAACCCTGATTCTTGCTGAGCCCACAGCAGATGGCCTTTTGATTTTTAGAACTGAGGACTGCTATAACCCCTATTCTTTTTCTTCCTTGTCAAGGGGCCGTGTATTTTCCTGTATCTTAGGACTCTACATACATGAATCCTCTTTCGAAACTCTGATTCCTTTTTAGCCCTTTCAAAGATACCCTGTAGATTTTTGGGATTGAGAACTCCTGTAATCCAGATTCCTTATTCTTTCTTAGTACAAGGTCATGTAGTTGCCTGTATATAAGGACTCCATTTCTGAAGATTCATGCTTACAACACCCAGATTCGGGTGTAGCCTACAGCAAGACGACCTGAAGTTTTTTGGGGATTGAGGACACGAGTATTGCAGATTTCTTATTATTACTTAGCAATAGACAGGGAAGTTTCCTGTATGTGAGGACTCCCATTACTCAGATTCCTATTTCAAAACCTGACTCGTGTTTACCTTTTAGGAATACGACCTGTACATTTTGGAATTGAGTACTCATGCAAACAAGATTACTTTTTCTTCCTTAGCATTATGACGTGTAGTTTCCTGTATATGAATACTGCTATTACCCACATTCATGGCTCAAATCTCTGATTCTTCTTCTTTAGCCGTCAGCAAGATGCCCTGTAGATTTTCAGGACTGAGGACTCGAATAACCCGGATTCCTTATTTTTAGTAACAACCGTGCAGTTGCCTGTATATAAGTACTCCCTTTCCAAGATACATGTGTCAAAACCTGATGGTTGTTTATAACATAGGAAGAAGTCGTGTATTTTGGGGGGTATTAAGATCACATGTCACACAGATTCCTTATTCTTTCTCAGGAAACGTCTGTGCAGTTGCCTGTATATGAGGTTTACATTTCCCTAGATTATGCTTCTAAAACCGAAAATCGTGTTTAGCCCTTAGAACGCAACACTGAAGTTTTTTTGGGGATTCAGGACACGTGTAAACCAGATTCCTTATTCTTCCTTAGCAGTAGACAGTGCTGTTTCCTGTATATGAGGACTCCCAATATCCAGATTCCTACGCCCAAAACCTGATTAGTGGTTATCTCTTAGCATGAGGCTCTGTAGCTTTTTGGGATGGAGGACTCGTGTAACCAAGATTCCTTATTCTTCCATTGCAATAGGTCCTGTAGTGTTCTGTATATGAGAATTCCCATTACTGAAATTCCTGCTTCATTCGTACCAAGATGCAGAGACATTTCCTGGTGACCTAGAATTCCAGTTGATTGCCTATCAAGAGAAAGACTCCCAAAAAGTGCTTGTTGATTTCGAACCCAAGATTCCGGGTTCCATTTTCAAAGGACACCCTAAAAGTGTGGCGAAATAGAAGCCCAGATTGCTGATTACACCTTATCAAGAGACCTTGTAGATTTAGGCGATTGAGAACTCCAAGAACTGGATTTCCTTTTCGTTCACAGCAAGATGACCTGATTATGTGGATCCCAAAACTCTGTATACAAAAATGTAGATGCCCAGTTTTATCCTACGGACGTGGAATCCATGATTCCTGGTTACATTTTAATAATTCGTACTAAATATTTGGCAATTGCAAAACCGTCGGCCCCTCTCCAAATAAAAGTACAAACGGAAATTGAACAATTGTCAAGTTCATCTAAGACATGAGCTATATCCAAATATGGCAAAAAGATACATTTGTTCCAGGAATTTGGCCTTAGTTGTCCCAAGGAACCTAGGGGACTTGTAATACCAGATATACGTTTACAACTCTCAAGAGGACCAGAATGTTGCTGGAGTCCTGAAAAGACTGATTCATAATACCCACAAGCCAAATATCTCCGAAAAATGAGACTAGCTCGAAGCCCTGCTTCTTCTTTATCCTGGAGCAAAGCACCCTGACAAGTTTTCGGATTGGAGACTAGTGTATCACAGATTCCATATTCTTCCATAGCGATGGGCCATGTAATGTCCTGTGTATGAGGACTCCATTTCAAAAGAACCCTGTTTGGAAACACTCATTCTAGTTTAGCCATTAGCAAGATGTCATGTAGATATTGTGACGGAGAAACCGTGTGAAACAGGTTTCTTATTTCTCCTCAGCAAGAGATCGTGTTGATTCTGTATATGAGGAATGCTATTACCTATGGTGCAGCTTTTAAACTCTGATTTCTGTTTATCACACAGCAGATGGCCTGTTGATTTTTAGGATTGAGAGTTGCTATAACCCCGATTCTTTTTCTTCCTTGACAAGAGGCCGTGTATTTTCCTGTATAATAGAACTCTCATTACATAGATCCTGTTTCGAAACTCTGATTCTTTTTTAGCTCTTTCCAATATGCCCTGTAGAATTTGGGGATTGAGGATTCGTGTACACCAGATTCCTTATTCTTTCTTGGCAAAAGGTCATGTAGTTGCCTGTATATAAGGACTGCATTTCCTCAGATTCATGCTTAAAACACCCTGATTCGTGTCTAGCCCATAGCAAGACCACCTGAAGCTCTTTTGGGATTGAGGACATGAGTAACGCAGATTCCTCAGTCTTACTTAGCAATAGGCAGTGAAATTTCCTATATGTGAGGATTCCCATTACACAGATTCCTACTTCAAAATCCTGAATCGTGGTTACCTCTGAGGAAGACGGCCTGTAGTTTTGGGGTTTGAGGACTCATATAAACAAGATTCCTTATACTTCCTTAGAAATATGATGTGTAGTTTCCTGTATATGACAATTCCCATTACCCAGCATTCCGCTTCACTCTGTAGGATGCCGAGACAGTTCCTGGTTGCCAAGTATTCCAGTGGTTTGGATATCAAGAGATAGACGCCCATAATGTTCTTTGCGAACTGGAAAGGAAGATTCCTGGTTCCCCTTCACAAGACCTCCCCTAAATGTGGAATCTTCAAAACACAACAACCCAATTCTGATTTGCCCACCCACAAGATTTTTCTGTAGCTTGAGGTCACCTGAATAGAGGGATTTTGTGCCAATATGCCTTTAGATTCTGGGGAACATGATTATTGTCGTAGATGTTCCTAGGATACAAAAGGATTTGGAGGGCCAGATAATTGATTACAACTGGAAAGAGGACCAGAAAGTTCATGTGGATCTGTACTGACAGATTTAGCGTATCCACGGTGCAAGTAGCTGTGAAAAACATAGGCACCTAGAAGCCCAGATTGCTGATTAAACCTTATCAAGAGGCCCTGGAGATTCTGGATAATGAGAACTCCTAGAACCAGATATTCTTTTCGTTCTCAGCAAGATGCCCTGATTTTCCCAGTCGATGTGGATTCCAAACACTGTATACAAAAAGACAATGCCCAGAAGTTTCCTAGGGACGTGGAATCGTTGATTCCACGTTAACTTTAAAACTACGTACTAAACATTTGGCAACTGAAAAACCCTTGTCCCCTCTCAAAATCAAAAGAGACACGGAAGGGGAAGGATTACAAGGTTCACCTTAAGAACAGAGTTATATCCAAATATGGCAAGAAGATTCTTTTTGTCCTGGAATCTGGCCTTTTAGTTGTTCAGAGGAACCTAACGGACTTGGAGTGCCCGATACACGTTTACAACTTTCAAGAGGACCAGAATGTTGCTGCAGTCCTGAAATGACCGATTTGTAATATCTGCATGCTAAATTGCTCCGAAACATGTGGGGAGCTCGAAGCCCTGTTTCTTGTTTGTCCCATAGCAGACACCTTGGGAAGTTTTTGGATTTAGTACTCGTGCAACAAAGATTCTTTATTCATCCTTAGTTGGAGGCCATATAGTATCCTGTATGTGAGGACTCTCTTTCCCAATATTCCTGTTTTGAAACCTGATTCTTGTTTACCCTTAGTAAGACCCCGTGTAGATATTTTGCTAGAGGAACCACGTAAAACAGATTCTTCTTTTTTCTTAGCAAGAGGCCATGTAGTTTCCTGCATATGAGGACTGCTATTACACATATTCATGCCTCGAATCCCTGATTCTTCTTTAGCCGTCAGCAAGGTGCCCTGTAGATTGTCAGGACTGAGGACTCATATAACCCAGATTCCTTATTTTTGGCAACAAACATGCAGTTGCCGGTATATGAGTACTCCCTTTCCCAGATACATGGACTGAGGACTGCTATAACCCTGATTCTTTTCCTTCCTTGGCAAGGGGCGGTGTGTTTTCCTGGATATTAGGACTCTCATAACATAGATCCTGTTTCAAAACTCTGATTCATTTTTAGCCCACTCCAAGGTTCCCTGTGGATTTTTGGGATTGAGGACTCGTGTAAACCTGATTCCTTATTCTTTCTTAGCAAAAGGCCATGTAGTTGCCTGTATATAAGGACTCCATTTCCCCAGATTCATGCTTAAAATATGCTGAAAACCCTGATGCTTGTTTAGACCTTTGGAAGACGCTGTGTAGGTTTTTGGGGATTGCAAACACATGTCACCCAGATTCCTTATTCTTTCTTAGGAAAAGTCCGTGCAGTTGCCTGTATATGAGTATTTCATTTCACTGAATTAGGCTTCTAAAACTGAAATTCGTGCTTAGCCCTTAAAACGACACACTGAAGTTTTTTTGGGGATTGAGGACACATGTAAACCATATTCCTTATTTTTCTTAGCAGTGAACAGTGCTGTTTACTGTATATGAGGACTCCCATTATCCAGATTCCTACGCCCAAAACCTGATTAGTGGTTATCTCTTAGTATGAGGCTCTGTAGGTTTTTGGGATGGAGGACTCGTGTAACCAAGAATCCTTATTCTTCCATTGCAATAGGTCCTGTAGTGTTCTGTATATGAGGATTCCCATTACAGAATTTCCTGCCTCATTCTTAGCAAGATGCAGAGACATTTCCTGGTGACCTAGAATTCCAGTTGATTGCCTATCAAGAGAAAGATTCCCAAAAAGTTCTTGTTGAATTTGAACCCAAGATTCCTGGTTCCTTTTTCAAAGGACACCCTAAAAGTGTGACGAAATAGAAGCCCAGATTGCTGATTACACCTTATCAAGAGTCCTTGTAGATTTAGGCGATTGAGAACTCCAAGAACTGGATTCCCTTTTCGTTCACAGCAAGATGACCTGATTATCCCTGTCTATGTGGATCCCAAAACTCTGTATACAAAAATGCAGATGCCCAGTTTTATCCTACGGACGTGGAATCCATGATTCCTGGTTACATTTTAATAATTCGTACTAAATATTTGGCAACTGCATACCATCGGCCCCTCTCCAAATAAAAGTACAAACGGAATTGAACAATTGCCAAGTTCATCTAAGACATGAGTTTTATCCAAATATGGCAAGAAGATACATTTGTTCCAGGAATTTGGCCTTAGTTGTCCCAAGGAACCTAGGGGACTTGTAATACCAGATACCTGTTTACAACTCTCAAGAGGACCCGAATGTTGCTGGAGTCCTGAAAAGACTGATTCATAATACCCACAAGCCAAATATCTCCGAAACATGAGACGAGCTCGAAGCCCTGCTTCTTCTTTATCCCGGAGGAAAACACCCTGACAAGTTTTCGGATTGGAGACTAGTGTATCACAGATTCCATATTCTTCGATAGTGATGGGCCGTGTAATGTCCTGTTTATGAGGACTCCATTTCCCAAGAACCCTGTTTGGAAACTCTGATTCTTGTTTAGTCCTTAGCAAGATGTCATGTAGATATTGTGACCGAGAAACCGTTTGCAACAGGTTTATTATTTCTCCTCAGCAAGAGATCGTGTAGATTCTGTATAAGAGGAATGCCATTACCTATGGTGCACCTTTTAAACCCTGATTCTTGTTTATCACACAGCAGATGGCTTGTTGATTTTTAGGATTGAGAACTGCTATAACCCCGATTCTTTTTCTTCCTTGACAAGAGGCCCTGTATTTTCCTGTATAACAGAACTCTCATTACATAGATCCTGTTTCGAAACTGTGATTCTTTTTTAGCCCTTTCCAAGATGCCCTGTAGATTTTTGGGATTGAGGACTCGTGTAAACCAGATTCCTTATTCTTTCTTGGCAAAAGGTCATGTAGTTGCCTGTATATAAGAACTACATTTCCTCAGATTCATGCTTAAAACACCCTGATTCGTGTCTACCCATAGCAAGACAACCTGAAGATATTTTGGATTGAGGACACGCAGATTCCTCAGTCTTACTTACAATAGGCAGTGAAGTTTCGAGTATGTGAGGACTCCCATTACCCGGATTCCTACTTCAAAATCCTGATTCCTGGTTACCTCTGAGGAAGATGGCCTGTAGTTTTTGGGTTTGAGAACTCATATAAAAAAGATTTCTTACACTTCCTTAGAATATGACGTGTAGTTTCCTGTATATGACAGTTTCCATTACCCAGAATCCCGCTTCACTCTGTAGGATGCCGAGACAGTTCCTGGTTGCTGAGAATTCCAGTTGTTTGGATATCAAGAGATAGACGCCCATAATATTCTTTGAGAACTGGAACCCAAGGTTCCTGGTTCCCCTTCACAAGACCTCCCCAAAATGTGGAATCTTCAAAACAAACATCCCAATTCCGACCTGCCCACCTACAAGATTTTTCTGTAGCTTGAGGTCACCTGAATCGAGGGATTTTGTGCCAATATGCCTTTTGATTCTGGGGAACATCTTTATGGTCGTAGATGTTCCAAGGATACAAATGGATTTGTAGGGTCAGAGAATTGATTACAACTGGCAAGAGGACCAGAAAGTTCCTGTGGATCTGTACTGACAGATTTAGCGTATCCACGGTGCAAGTAGCTCTGAAAAACGTAGGCACCCAGAAGCCCAGATTGCTGATTAAACCTTATCAAGAGGCCCTGGAGATTCCGGATAATGAGAACTCCTAGAACCGGATATTCTTTTCGTTCTCAGCAGATGCCCTGATTTTCCCTGTCGATGTGGATTCCAAACACTGTATACAAAAAGACAATGCCCAGAAGTTTCCTAGGGACGTGGAATCATTGATTCCACGTTAACTTTAAAGCTACGTACTAAACATTTGGCAACTGCAAAACCCTTGTCCCCTCTCAAAATCAAAAGAGACACGGAAGGGGAAGGATTACAGGGTTCACCTTAAGACCAGAGTTACATCCAAATATGGCAAGAAGATTCTTTTTGTCCTGGAATCTGGCCTTTTAGTTGTTCAGAGGAACCTAACGGACTTGGAGTGCCCGATAACCGTTTACAAATTTCAAGAGGACCAGAATGTTGCTGCAGTCCTGAAATGACCGATTTGTAATATCGGCATGCTAAATTGCTCCGAAACATGTGGGGAGCTCGAAGCCCTGTTTCTTGTTTGTCCCATAGCAGACACCCTGGGAAGTCTTTGGATTTAGGACTCGTGCAACAAAGATTCTTTATTGGTC
>NW_007248362.1:0-1559 GCF_000164805.1 Carlito syrichta
GCTAGCAGGCTTACAAAACTGCATAGCTACCTAGTTAGGCAGCTGGATAGCCAGCTTACTGAACTAGTTAACTACATATATATCCCTCTGCCTTGCCAGCTGACTTAACAACCTAGCATTTTAGCTAACCAGTTGGCTATTGAGCTGACTCAATTATGTGACTTACCTAGCTAGCCAGCTAGTTAGCCAGCTGCCTTAACTAGCTAGCTACCCAGCTAGGCAGTTGGCTAGCCAGCTGATTTAACTAGCTGACTTAGCTAGCTAGCCAACTGATGTAACGAGTTGACTTAACTATGTAGGTACCTAGCAAACCAGTTGAATTTACTATATGAAATAACTAGCTAGCATCCTAACTAGCTATCTAGCTAGTTAGCCGTCTTAACTAGCTGACTTAACTAGCTTGCCAGCTGACATAGCTAGCTGAGTTAAATAGCTGGCTACCTAACTAACCAGTTGACACTGCTGGCTGAAATAACAAGCCAAACAGCTCTCTAGCCATCTGAATTAACTAGCTTTTTAACTAGCTAGCAATCTGGCAAGCCAATTGACTTAATGAGGTAACTTAACTAGCTAGCCAGCTGATTAGTCAGCTGATTAATCAACTAGTTGATTAACTTGCTAGGCAGCTGGCCAGCCAGATGACTAAACTAGCTGACTTAACTTGTTATCCAGCTGGCTAGCCAGCTGACTTAACTAGCTCTCTAGAGATCAGAATAGCCAGCTTTCTTAACTGGCTGAATTAATTAGCTAGCTCTCTGTCCAGCCAACTGACTTAACTACGTCAATACCTAGCTAGCCTCCTGGCTAGCCAGCTTAGTTAACTAGCTGTCTTAACTAGCTGACCTGCTTTCAAGCCAGTTGAATTAAATAGATTCCTACAAAACTAGCCAGCTGGCTATCCAGCTGAAATAACTAGGTGAATTATCTAGCTAACCAACCATCTAGCTAGCTGGCTTAAATAGCAAGCTATGTAGCTAGCCAGCGGGCTAGTCAGCTGCCATATCTAGGTGACTTAAATATCTAGTCAGATGGCTAGACAGTTGACATGACTAGCTAGTTACCTAGCTGAAAAGCTGACTAGAAGGCTGACTTATCAAGGTGACTTAACAAGCTAGCCAGCTTACATAATTGCCTAGCTACATAGCTAGCCATCAGGCTAGACAGCTGACTAAACTAGCTGACTTAACTAAGTAGACAGCTGGTTAGCCAGCAGACTTAACTAGCTAGCTATCTAGACTGACAGCTGAATAGCCAGCTGACTTACCTAGCTAACTACCTATGTAGCCTGCTGTCTTGCCAGCTGAATTGACTACCTAGCTACCTAGCAATCCAGTTTGCTAGTGAGCTGACGTAACAAGGTTACTTAACTAGCTAACTAACTGGCTAGCCTATTGACTTAATTAGCTAGCTACACAGCTAGGCAGCAGGTTAGCCAGCTGAGTTATCTCGCTGACTTAACTAGCAGGCAAGCTGACTTAACTAACTGAATTAACCAGCTGTCTACCTAGCTAGCCAACTGGCTTAACTAACTGGCTCAACTAGCTAGCTACCTAGTTAGC
>NW_007248362.1:2161-3070 GCF_000164805.1 Carlito syrichta
ACTTAACATGCTAGCTACCTAGCTAGGCAGCTGAATTAAATAGTTAGCTAACTAGCTAACTACCTAGCTAGACAGCTGACTTAAATAGTTAGCTTACTAACTTGCTAGCTGACTTAACCAGCTAGCTAACTAGTTAGCTTACTCATTATCTAACGTGGTAGCAAGATGACTTAATTATCTTACATAACTCATTAGCTACCGAGCTTCCTAGGTGGCTCAAGCAGTTGACTTACTTCGTTAGCTAACTAGGTAGCTAACTGACTCATCCATCTGACTTAACTCTTTAGCTAACTAGCTAGCTAGCCTACTCAACCAGATGACACAACCCATTTGCTAACTAGTTAGCTAAACGTCTCAACCAGCTGACTTAACGAGTTAGTTAACTAGCTAACTACCTGACTCAACCAACTGATTTAACACATTTGCTAACTAGCTAGTTAGCTTCTTTAACCAAATTACTTAATCAGAAAGCTGACCTAACTAGCTGAATTAGGTAGGGGACTTTAGTACTTAGGTAGCTGACTTAACTGGCCGACTTATTTAGGTAGCTAGTTGACTTAAATAACTGAATTAAATAGTTAGCTAACTATTTAACTGGCTGAAAAACTATCTGACTTAACTAATTAGCTAAAGAGTTAGGTACAGACTTAAGTAGCTGACAAATAAATAGCTAACTAGCAAGCTAGCTGACTTAGCTAGCTGACTTAACGAGTTGGCTAATGTGATCGCTAGCTGACCTAAGTAGTTGGTTAATGAGTTAGCTACCTGTTTTAACTAGTTGGTAAACAAGTTAACTAGCTGACAACTAGTTGTTTAACGAGTTAGCTAGTGACAACTTGTTGATTGACGTGTCAACAGAATTGTTAGCTGTTTTAACATGTTGGCTGACTACATGACAGAGTTTTTAGC
>NW_007248362.1:4272-10611 GCF_000164805.1 Carlito syrichta
CCAGTCGGCTAGCCACCTTGCTTAACTAGCTAGCCACCTAGCTAACCAGTTTTCTAACCAGCTGACTTAACTCACTGACTTAACTAGGTAGAGAGCTGGCCAGCCAGCTTACTTAATTAGCTAGCTACCTAACTAGCCATGTGACTATCCAGCTGATGTATCTAGCTGACTTAAGCAGGTAGCCAGCTGGCTAGTCAGCTGACTAAAATAGCGAACTACCTAGCTAGCCAGTGGGCTAGCCACTTGAGTAAATTCGGTGACTTAACCAGCTAGCCAGCTGGGTAGCCAGCTGACTCAACTAGGTGATATAACAATTTAGTCAGCTGGCTAGCGAGTTGACATAACTAGCTGACAACACTAGCTAGCCTGTTGGCTAGCCAGTTGTCTTAATCTAGCTAGCCAGCTGGGAAGCCAGATGAATTCACTAGCTGACTTAAATAGCTAGCCAGCTGGCTAGCCAACTGACTTAACCAGTTTGCTACCTAGCTAACTAGCTGGCAAGCCAGCTGACTTAACTAGCTGACTTAAATAGCTAGCCTGCTTTCTAGTCAGCTGAATTAATTATCTTGCTATATAGCTAGCCAGCTGGTAAGACAGCTGATTTAACTAGGTGACAACTAGAGAGCCAGCTGTCTAGCCAGCTGACTTAAATAGCAAGTTACCTATCTAGCCAGCTGGCTAGCCAGCTGACTTAACTATGTGACTTAACTAGTTAACCATCTGGCAGGACTGCTGACATCACTGGCTAGCTACCTAGCTAGCCAGCTGTCTACCAGCTTACTTAACTAGGTTACTTAACTAACTATCCAGCTGGCTGGACAGCTGATATAACTAGTTAGCTACACAGCTAGCCAACTGTCTAGCCAGCTGACTTAACTAGGTTACTTAACTAACTAACCAGCTGCCTAGCAGGCTTACATAACGGCCTAGCTACCTAATTAGAAAATTGGATAGCCAGCTGACTTAACTAGTTAGTTACCTACATATCCCACTGACTTGCCAGCTGACTTAACTACCTAGCTTTCTAGCTAACTAGCTGGCTAGCGAGCTGACTTAAGTAGGTGACTTAACTAGCTAGCCAGCTAGCTAGTCAGCTGTCTTAACTAGCTACCCAGCTAGGCAGGTGGCTAGCCAGCTGACTTAACTAGCTGATTATCTATCTAGCCAGTTGACATAACTAGCTGACTTAACTCTCTAGCTACCTAGCAAACCAGCTGACTTTAATAGCTGAAAAAACTAGCTACCATCCTAGCTAACTATCTGGCCTGCTTTCTAGTCAGTTTAATTAACTACGTTGCTGCATAACTTGCCATCTGGCTATCTAACTGAATTAACTAGGTGACTTAGCTTGCTAGCAAGCTATCTTGCGAGCTGACATAACTGACAAGCTACCTAGCTAGCCAGCTGGCTAGACAGCTGACTGAACTTGGTCATTTAACTATTTAGCCTGCAGTCTAGAAAGCTGACATAACTAGTTAGCTACCTAGCTAGCATGCTGGCATGCCAGCTGACATAACTAGCTTAATTAACAAACTAGCCAGTTGGCTAGCCAGCTGACATAAGTGCCTTGCTACCTACCTACATAATGTGCTGACTTGGCAGTTGAATTAACTGCCTACCTACCTAGCTAAACTGCTGGTCATCGAGCTGACATAACTAAGTTACTTAACCTGGTAGCCAGCTGGCTAGCCAGCTGACTTAACTGAATTAACTAGCTAGGGAGCTGATTTATCTAGATGACTTAACTAGCTAGCTACCTAGCTAGCCAGTTGACTTAACTAGCTGACTTAACTAGCTAGCTACCTAATTAGCCAGCTGCCTGGCCTGCAGAAAAGCTTGCTGACTTAACTAGCTGACTTGAACAGCTAGCATGCTGGCTAGCCAGCTGACTTATCTAGCTAGCTACCTACTTAGCCAGCTGGCTAGACAGCTGACTAAACTAGCTGACTTAACCAGCTACCCAGGTGACTAACCAGCTGACTTAACTCACTGACATCACTAGCTAGCCAGGTAGCTATCTGACTTAACTAGCCACCTACATATGTTGCCAGTTGGCATGCCAGCTCTCCTAACTAGCTGAATTAACCAGCTAGCCAACTGGCTAGCCAACTGTCTTAACTGGCTCACTACCTAACTAGCCAGCTGGCTAGTCAGCTGACTTAACTAACTGACTTAACTAGCACATTACCTAGCTAGCCAGCTGACTTAAATAGTTAGCTAACTACCTAGCTACCTAGCAAGCCAGCTGACTTAGGAAGTTAGCTTACTATCTAGCTACCTAGCTACCAAGCTGACTTACATTGTTAGCTGTCTAGCTAGCTAGCTAACTTAACCAGATGGCTATGTAATTAGCTTATTCATTATCTAACATGCAGGCTAGCTGACTTAATCATCTGACCTAACTCATTAGCTAATGAGCTAGCTAGCTGATTCAACCAGTTGACTTAACTCATTAGCTAACAAGCTAGCTAGCTGACTAATCCAGATGATTTAACTGGTTAGCTCACTAGCTAGCTAGCATACACAAACAGCTGACTCAAGCCATTTGCTAACAAGCTAGCCTGCTGACTCAACCAGCTGACTTAACACGTTAGTTAACTAGCTAACTACCTGACTCAACCTGCTGACTTAACCCATTAGCTAATTACCTAGCTAGCTGTCTTAACCAGTTAACTAAATTAGAAAGCTGACTTAACTAGCTGACTTTCCTAGCTGACTTAACCACTTAGCTAGCTGACTTAACTGGCTTACTTAAATAGTTAGCTGGCTAACTTAACTACCTGAATCAAACAGTTAGCTAAATTTTTACCTGTCTGAATAGCTAGCTGAGTTAACTAGTTAGCTAAATAGTTAGGTAGCAGACTTAAGTAGCTGACTTAAATAGTCCGCTAAATAGTGAGCTAGCTGTCTTAGCTAGCTGACTTAGCTAGCTAGCTAGTTAGCTAGCTGATTTAGCTAGCTGACTGAACTAGTTGGGTAATCAGATAGCTAGCTGACATAACGAATTGGTTAACGAGTTAGCTGACTGTTTTAACTACTTGGTATACATATTAACAAGCTTGTGTAATTAGTTGGGTAATGAGTTAGCTAGTTGACTTAACTTGTTGGCTGACAATTTGGCCGACTACTTATCTGGTTTAACGTGTTGGTTGACTACTCAGCCGACTTGTTTCCAGGCATAAAATGTCAGTCAACTACTTAGCAGACTAGTTAGCTGGTTTAATTAGTTGACAGACGAGTTGGCCCACAAGTAGGCTCGCTTAACTCTTTGGCTGGCTAGTTTGCTGACCTAAGCTGTTGGCTTACTAGTTGGTCAACTAGTTAGCTTAACTAACTAGTTGGCCCACAAGTTAGCTGACCTAACGTTTCAGCTGACAAGTTGGCCCAGTTGTCGGCTGATTCATTAGCTGACTTAAATGTTGGCCTGCTAGTCACCGACCGGTTAGCTTGTTTAACTAGTAGGCTGGTGACTGAGGCCACATGTGAGCTGACTTAACTAGTTTGCCGGCAAGTGAGAAGACTGGCCAGCTGACTTAACTATTCGGCTGGTGAGTCAGCCGACTTGTCAGCTGATTTAACTAGTCAGTCAGCAAGTGAGCTGACAGTTCAGCTGACTTTAGTTGGCTAGTGAGTGAGCCTAAATGGTCAGAAGAGTTAACTAGTCAGTCAGTGATGAACCGACTTGTGAGCTGACTTAACTAGTCACCCAGTGAGTGACTAGATATGTGAGCTGCCTTAACTAATTGGCCAACTTGCAAGCTGACCAGTGAGCTGACTTAACTAGTCAGCAGCAAGCAAGCCGACTAGTTAGCTGACCTGTTGGCCTGCGAGTGAGCTGACAATTCAGTTGACCTGTCGGCTGGCGAGTGAGCCAACTAGTTTGCTGACCAGTTTACAAACAAGCGAGCCTACTAATTAGCTGACCTGATGGAAAGTGAGCCAGCCCACTAGTTCTCTGACCAGATAGCTGAGTTGCTAGCCAAATAGCTAGCTAAGTAACTAGCTGGATTTGCTAGCTGACTTAACTAGCTAGGTGACTACCTAGCTGGCTAGCCAGCTGACATAACTATCTAGCAAACAAGTTATCTAACTCTCCAGCTTGCTGACTTAACTAGCTAGCTATCTGCCTAATTAGCTGGCTAACTGACATAATTATGTAGCTGACTAGCTAGCTGACTAGCTAGCTGACATAACTAGCTAGCAGACTAGCAAGCTGACTAGCTAGCTGACTTCACTAGCTAGCTGAATGATTAACTGACTTACTAGCTGACTTAACAAGCTAGCTGGCTAGCTAGTTGACTTAACTAGCTGACTAGCAACTGGGTTGGATAGCTGGCCAGCCAGCTGACTTAACTAGCTAGTTAACTGACTGTCTTCATGGGTAGCCATCTTGCTTAAGTAGCTAGATAACTGGCTGGCTAGCTGGCTAGGCAGTCGGGTAGCAAGCTAGTGGGCTGACCAGCTGGCTAGCCAGCCAGCTTAAATAGCTATCTGGCTGGCTGAACGGTTGGAGAGCCAGCTGGCTTAACTATCCAGCCACTCTGCTGGTCAGCCAGCAAGTCAGCTGGCTTATCTAGTGTGCCACCTACCTGACTGACCAGCTTGCTTACCAGCCAGCTTAATTGCCAGACACTTAGCTAGCCTGTGTCTAACAAGCTGACTTAATCAGCTGGCTTAACTCTATTGACTTCTGGCTAGCCTGCTAGCTTAACTAGGTAGCCACCTAGTTAACCAGCCGGCTAGCCAGCTCACTTAACTAGCTTAACTAGGTAACCACCTAGTTAACCAGTCAGCTAGACAGCTGATTAATTACCTAGCTACCTTCCTAGTCAGGTGACTTAACTGCCTCTCTTAACAAGCTATCAAGCAAGCTAGGCATTTGATGGAACTAGTGAGATATCCTAGCTAGCCAGTTGAATAGCCAATTGAATTAACTAGCTGACTTAACCAGCTAGCCAGCTGGCTAGCCAGTTGACTCAACTAGCTGACATAACTAGACAACTGGCTAGCTAGCTGACTTAACTAGCTGACAACACTAGCTAGACAGGTGGTTAGACACTTGGCTAAAATAGCTAGCTACCTACATATCCCACTGGCTTGCCAGCTGACTTAACTACCTAGTTATATAGCTAACCAGCTGAATAGCTAGCTGACATAACTAGATGACTTAACTAGCTAACCACCTGGCTAGTCATCTGAATTAACAAGCTAGCAACCCAGCAAGGCAGCAGGCTAGTCAGCTGACTTAATTAGCTGACTTAACTAGCTAGCCAGCTGACTTAACTAGCTGAGTTAACTAGCTAATTACCCAGAAATCTAGCTGACATAACTAGCTGAATTAACTAGCTAGCTACATAGTAGCGATCTAGCAAGCTAGCCCACTTAACTACCTGACTTAAATAGCTGTCTAGCTTACATAACTAACTGACTTAACTGGCCATCTTACTTAACTAGATTTTAACTAGCTAGCAAGCTGTCTAGCCGACTGACTTAAAGAGCTGACTTACCTAGCTAGCTGGCTGGTTAGCCAGCTGAATTAACTAGTTGATTAACTAGCTAGACAGCTGGCTAGCCAGGTGACTAAATTAGGTGACTTTACCAGATATCCAGACTGCTAGGCAGTGGACTTTACTAGTTCTGCACCCCTCTAGCCACTTGAATAGCCAGCTGACTTAACTAGGTGACATAATTAGCTAGCCAGATGGCTAGCCAACAGATTTAGATAGGTCACACCCTAGCCAGCAAGCTTGTTAGCCAGGTGACTTAACTAACTGCCTTAAATTGCTAGCCTGATTTCCATCCTGTTGAATTAACTAGCATGTTACATAGCTAGCCAGCTGGCTGTCCAGCTGAATCAACTAGGTGCCTAACTAGCCAGCTGTCTAGCCAGCTGACTTAAGTAGCTGGCTTAACTAGCAGCTACCTAGCTAGACGACTGACTTAAATTGCTTGATAACTAGTTAGCTTAATTATTATCTAACGTGCTACCTAGGTGACTTTATCATCTGTCTTATCTCATTAGTTAATGAGCTGGCTAGCTGACTCATCCAGCTGACTTAACTCCTTAGCTAACTAGCTAGGTAGCCTACCCAAGCAGGTGACTCAACCCGTTTGCTAACTAGCTAGCTAGCTGACTCAACCAGCTGACTTAACCCATTAGTTAAATAGCTAACAACCTGACTCAACCTGCTGACTTAAACATTTTGCTAACTAGCTAGCAAGCTCTCTTAACCAGCTGTCTAAATTAGAAAGGTATCTTAACTAGCTGACTTAGCTAGCTGACTTAACTACTTGGCTCGCTGATTAACTGGGTGGCTTACCTAGTTAGCTAGCTGACTT